>NW_028237136.1:0-137842 GCF_017979445.1 Akebia trifoliata | reverse complement strand
TTTAAAACTTGAAGATTGAAATTGTAGTATTTGGTAATAACCATGTTGGCCAACTCACACACAATGACAAAATTAAAAAACCTCTTTAAATAAACGGCAATGCCTGCAAATTAATCCCCAAAGGTACATGTAAAAAATGTTTCTCATTCCAAAATATACTAAAAAATACACTTATATATGGAATAAAGTTACACATTTCTTTTCTCCATAAACGGCAATGACTTTCAGCAGTGATATTTGTCCTTGTTTCAGTAATCCTGAACCACCCCCAGATAGATATATATATATATTATTTTAATTTTAAAAAGTTATAATTCTATTGAAATTTCGACAGCATCTCCTCTTAAAAATGGACATATGAAATGTTCCTGATAAACCTTAATAATATCAATAACATTAAAGACCTCTCTCCGATAGTCTCGAGCATAAAAAAGAAATATAGTATAAGCACCTTGTAGTAAAAACTAATTATAGGTGCATGAATCCACTCATGTTTAATGCCACGTAGAAGTAGAAACAACAGCTAACACCAATAAAATTGAATTTGAGCATCCACATAGTTCAAATCTGCATCAAACAATCAAAGTAGATGAGTCAAATATAGTTAAGGTTGATAGTGTACGCAGAATGCATAGAAAATTATCAAATTACCCTTATAAATATATATTTACAAAGCTGATATTTAGGGAACGGATCAAGGTATGCCATATGAAATTACATAAGTAAAAACAACGTAACATTAATAAAATTTCAAAATATGGGTTAGGAGTTTGAGATTGAGCTGATTTTTTATGAGGATGATCTCTATGATGGGAAGATCATCCTGAAAAAAGTTAGTCCAATAATTTGTAAATCACTATTGATGGATTTATAAGTTTCAGATTGAGTTAATTTCTTGTGAGGATGATCTTCTCATCACAGTGACCATCCTATTTCTTGTGAAGATGAAATATAATTCTATAGAAATTTCGACTGCATCTCTTCTTAAAAATGGACATATGAAATGTTCCTGATAAACATAATACGCAATCCAACATAATGCACACAGAATGCATGAAAAATTATTATATACTAGTTTATTCAATGTCAAAAGGCATCTTTTGACATTAGATCAGAACAATACGTTAGTCAATGTCAGAAGGCACCTTCTGACATTAGATCAGAAGTATTTTTACCAATGTCATAAGGTGCCTTTTGATATAGATTAGAACTATTTTGATTGTCTTCCTATGTTACTATTTGTTGTGTGTGATACACTTGTATGCAAAATACGTGCATCTTAACAAATCACTGAAACATAGAACTCACTTATACATGTTCAAAAATCAGAATCAAAGCATCTTACATGCATATAGTATATTACACGAATTTTGGTGAGTAGGATTCGCCAAGTAATGTGTAACCGTACATCCATACCATGGGATATTATATAATGAAAAAGATCATGTACGGCCATACACAATTGGATCTCATATCTTGGTTGCAAATTTAAAATATCATATATGGACACACAACTGAATCACATATTAAACAATGCAAGTGCTGTCCAAAACAACAATAAATTAACAAAATCTAGAGCTATAGAGAATAAAAATATAGCAGTTACAAAAAAATATGAAAAACCGGAAGCCTTACCAATGAGTGATTGAGTATCTGAGTCTAAGAAAAATCATTCTTTTAATCTTCTCCACTAACATTGATTTTATAAAAAACAATAGACATTAGTGCAATGTCAGAACAATACCTTAGTATCTTGTGTTTTGTCAGCTAGTTCTCTCTATCTCAAACATCAGAATCAACACACACTATGACAAGAAATTTATAAAGACCGGATGCCTTACCATGAAGCACCATCCACAAATGTTCCTCACGAACAGTACAGCAATTCTGTTGAGTATTTACAGGTGCATTCTTATAGGCCCCACCGATGGTGAGGAGATGGGCATAAATCCACACAATCGCCACCGATAAATTTCTCGCAAATCGGTCTAATATATGCCATTTTGAGTGTAAAACATGTGGTATCTACTGCAATTAAGCATTTGAAATTGATGCAATTAGTATTATAATAATATCAGTCACTATATACATAATATTATAAAAATACTTTCTTAACACTAAGTAAGCACATAAGTAGAATCACACATAAGCAGCAGCAAACTTGACGCCTTCCTCGTTAATGGATGACTTGTGTTGTCATCAAAATTGTACCACCTATTCTCATCTACAAGCAGCAGCAGGGTGAATAAGATGGAATCAGCACTCCAAACATAAGGTGCCTTGTTGACATTAGATCAGAACTATTTTGGGAGATGTCAGAAGGCACCTTCTGACGTTAGATCAGAAGTAAATTCTTCAATGTCATATCGATTACATGCGGTGACTTCATACAATCATGTCGGTAAATATTTTAAATGAAATATCACGTCCAACATACTTATTCTTGCATTTACCACTATACTTAAACCCGCCAAATGGGTTTACAATCTCTCCATCATAAAAGTTATCAACGAAATCTTCTTTTTATCCATTATTAGATTCTCCCTGCATATGATCTTTCATACTAAGAGTAAATTATTTATGACCAAATGGGAAATCTAAAAAAATTTATATACAAAAATGGTACATATTCTATCATACCTTTAAGACACAATACATCAAACACATTAAATGCAACACGATAATCAAGTTCTAAGACACTAACAATTGTTGTTCTAACTCATGAGAAAAATATCATCTTACAATTTAAATTTACTAAATTTCAATAAAACTAAATAATGAAAAAAATATCATTACATTTCTTTAAACATTAAAAATCTAATAGATCATAACTATTTTACTCAATGTCAAAAGGCTTCTTTTGACATTAGATCAGAACTATTTTAATCAATGTCAGAAGGAGCCTTCTGACATTAGATCAGAACTATTTTATCAATGTCAAAAGGATCCTTCTGACATTGGATCAGAACTATTTTACTCAATGTCAAAAAGCTCCTTTTAACATTATATCAGAACTATTTTAATCAATGTCAGAGGAGCCTTCTGACATTAGATAGAAACTACTTTAATAAATGTCAGAAGGAGCCTTCTGACATTAGATCAGAACTATTTTAGTAATGTCAGAAGGATCCTTCTGACATTAGATCACAACTATTTTAATCAATGTCGTAAGCTAGTATAAATGAAAAAATCGACATTTCATAAATAAATGCATTGAAGAAAAATTTAGCAACACCTTTTATTGGTTACATGCTGAAAATTTGAGGTAGACTTTACATGTTAGGTGTACATTAGAAGACACCATTCAAAGGTTTTTCATTGTCTTCCTATGTCACCATTTTTGGTGCGTGATATACTTGTATGACAAAATACATGTATCTTAATAAATCAATGAACCAAAACTATTTATACATATTTCAGAAATCAGAAAATTACTATCTTACATGCATATAAGTATATTACACCAAATTTGGTGGGTAGGATTTACCCTAGTAATGTGTAATCATACGTCCATATCATGGGATGTTATATAATAAAAAAGATCATGTACGGCCATACACAACTGGATCTCATATCTTGGTTGCAAATTTAACATATCATATATGGACACACAACTGAATCACATATTAAACAATGCAAGTGCTGCCCAAAATAATAATAAATTAACAAAATCTAGAGTTATAGAGAACAAAAACAGAGCAGTTACAATAATAAAGGCCGGAAGCCTTACCTTGGAGCACCATCCACAAGACTATCACGAACACTACGGTAACTCTGTTGAGTATTTAAAGGTGCATTCTTATAGGCCCCACCGATGGTGAGGAGATGGGCATAAATCCACACTATTGCCACTGAGCAATTTGTCCGCAAATCGATTAAATATATGACACTTTGAGTGTAAAACATGAGGAATGTACTGCAATTAAGCATTTTAAGGATGTTTGCACGGGTTTACAAGTAAGAAACCACTACTACTATTTCTGTCTGAGCATAAGACTTGGATAATACTCACTTCCAAATAGATTATGAATTTGTGCCAACACCCATACAACACTCAAGCATTGACCTCAAAAGTTTTATGCTCAAGCTCACCTTAAGTCAGTCGTATTTCCTTCTACTCACAAGCTTGGTGGGGTTAATTTTGGAAGGTTGAAGCAATAAGTGAAGCTTCAAAGTTACACTACGAAGTGTCCAATTTCATTGTGAATGTTTATTTCTTCCTGTCGAAAGGGGATTTGGAATTTGGAATTTGAAATCTTGAGCCCTGACGTACAGATTTTTATTAAAACTAATAATATCCTGACTTCAACTTGGACAGAGGTAAGAGAAACAGAGTAAATGTGTGGCAACAACAATGAATGCCAAATTTACATCAAAAAGGGGAATCATATCGACAAAAACCCAATAGCAATGTCCATCCCTAACAATATTAAGAACAAGATACCTAATCTCGCTAAAAATATCAGGATGGTGATCCAAACATAGATCAACAAACCTGATCTGTGACAGGAATTGTAAGAAATGGGAACCTAAGGAAACCCTCCCCTTTTTAGAAGAAGAACTACTTTCCCTAAAAAGGTATCTTAACTTAAAGCTAAAATTCATTTGTAATAATCAACCATCTTCACATATATTATGACCATTATATTTTCCTAGGCAAATATTTGAATTGGGATCGAACTCAAAATGAAAGACTAGGATACAATTCATAGTTCATACGCTTGGTATCATTTTTCATTTCAACAAGGCGTCGAGATTTCGTTATGAAAATGTATATGGTTTGGGAATCTTCCGGTACTCCAAAGAACATCTCTTTAACGTCTGCATCGTTTTCTATATCTATCTCAACGAATGGATGGCTAATAAAAGTATATTAACGAAATCTTCCTTTTATCCATTCATTAGATTCTCCTTGCATATGGTATTTTCATATTAAGAGTGAGATTAGTTGTGACAAAATGAAAAATCTATAAAAATACTAGGAAATAATGGTGCACATTCTATCGAACATTTAAGAAGCAATACATCGAACACATTAAATGCAACACGATAATCAAGTTCTAAGACACTAATAATTGTAGTTCTAACTCATGAGAAAAATATCATCTTATAATTTAAAATTCTATAAAATTTTTATAAAACTAAATAATGAAAAAATTATCATTGCATTTCTTTAAACATTAAAAATCTAATACAACTCTAGAAAATCAACATTAAACATGAAACTCTAACAAATCCAAATCAATCCAAAAAATTAGTCATTTAATGATAAAATTTACATCAATCCTAAATAGTCTAAAAATTCAAATACTAATTGTACCTAATCAAATTTACAATCTCGGGTTCGAATACCCCAAAACACATACACAAACAATTTCAATTCAAATTTCTCACGATCTTCACAACAGAGAGAGATAAATCGAAACTATTCTCATGATCTCCACAACAGTGAGAGATAGATCGAAACTATTCTCATGATTTCCACAACAATGAGAGACAAAGACGGAGAAACTTGCAAGTTTCTCACGTTCTAACAACGGAAAGAGATAGAGAGAGAGAGAGGGAAACTTGCTATATTTTCTAAATCTATCCAACGGAGAGAGAGAGAGAGAGAGAGAGAGAGAGAGAGAGAGAGAGAGAGAGAAAGGTTATACCTCTTCGTCTTCGATTTCTTATTGCACTTGTTCGAAGGAAACCCTTTCAACTGTAATTTCAGAAATTTTTATCAAAAGAGACGAGGACAAAATGGTATTTTCAGTAAACATTAACAAAAGGGCATTTTCGGAATAAAAAAGTTATGGATTACTGTTTTTACCGTTTTGGTAAAATAAATTAATTCCGAAAACGGTAAATTTACCGTTTTCGGAATTAATTGCTACAGTGTACCGTTTTGGTAAATAATTGAAAAGTTGTGCATGTTTTGGTAAATCTGCCTTATTTTAAAATGCTTAATATATATATCTATACATGTATTATTATTATTATTATTATTATTCCAACTTATTAGATGTAGAAATAGAACATTATTAAAAGTATCATAATTCAATAAGTTTTGTATTCAACCCAGAAAATTAGAAAGTCAATTAGAAAGAGTCGATTGCTCTACTGTTTATCTTTTTTTTTTTCATCTCAAGGAACAACAATGGAATTCTTGGGCTTGTTAACCACACCTATTATTGAGCTTTGGATTGCTTTTATTGGGCATAAGATCAACTATGTTGTTCATTATAAGAGAAATGCTAGAAACTTTAACCAAGAAGTTGAAGAATTAGAAAGGATGAGGAACGACGTAATACTTTTGGTTGAAGCAGCTCAGCGAAGAGGAGATACGATCGAAAAAGTTATTGCAGCGTGGCTAGCAAGTGTGGATACTATTTGTACTGATGCGATGAGGTTGAATGGTGAAGTTGAATGGATCAATAATAGCTGGTTCAAAGGGTGGAGTTGTTCTCGCTATGATGTTGGTAAAGAAGCAAAAACAAAGATTGAGATCGTGGAGAAGCTCCTCAATGAAGGAAGTAGCTTGAGTATTATTGTATTAGAACCACCTGCACCTACTCCTAGCATACAATGTATCCCTACTACTGGATATTTTCATGCCTTTGAATCCACAAAATCTGATACGAAGCAATGCTCTTCTTAATTGCTGGAATATTTTCCTTATGTATAATACAATTATTTGTTAATTGATGAAGAAATTGCCTTGAGAATCCTTTTTAATTATGAATTCTTTGCTTATGAAATCATAGTGTCATATTATACTTATACAATGTTCTCTCTTTTCTTTCATTTATTTGTTCTTAAACAAACCCCTATCATTTCTTCCATGAGTTGTGATAATAGGACAACCCACCCCTCCCCCCATACATGCCCCAAACCATAATCATTTGCCTCGGGATACACAAGAAAAGATTTATGATTATATGTATCCTGATGCAAATGATCTACAGTTTTGTGATGGGGACATCGAGGGGCTGTGTCAGGAGGGGGGCGTTAGAAAATCATTGTTCTTCTTCCATTTATTTGTTGGGGGGTGATTCATGGGGCAACAATTGTGACAATCTATGATGATAGTTTTTGTCTTATATGGCTTAAAAGTTACTAAATGGGTAGATTTTTTATGAGGATAATCTTCTCACCATGGAGATCATTCTCACAAAAAATCAGCTCATTCCGAAACTTCTAATGCCATTAAAAGTGATTTACAAAAAAATAAATGGTCTATGATTCAACTTGTAAACTGGGGTTAGAAGTTTCAAAATTGACGGATTTTTGGTGAGGAGGATCTCCTCACCATAGAGATCATCCTCACAAAAAAATCAGCCCATTTTAAAACATCTAACCCCATCAAAAGTGGTTTACAAAAAATCATTGTCATAGATTTTGTCACAATTGTTATCCCATGAACCATTATCTTATTAGTTTTAGAGAGTTCTAATTGATCAGGGTCTAAAAAGTGATTTCTAAAGCCCTTGTAGCATGAACTTTACGAATAAATTAGACACAAAAACCCTTTATTAGACATAATGCATTGTTAGTCCATTATAATTATTGTTTTTCATAAAAGGACATATTTTGGGAACTAATTATTGTTATTTTCGTGTACAGGAAAATGTTGTAAAATTCTGGAAACAATTTAGAAAATTTGAAGAATTCACTATAATAAATAATCCGGAAGAAGTCAAATGACCAAGACCCAAGTCATTTGAGCCCACATGGACTGCGATGCCTAGATTGGTTAGGGCGACGTGGTCATGTTAGTGAGTCAATTCTCAAGTTTTGTGTAGAAGTCTTGCGACTGAAGATTGAATTACGATTTTATAATTTTTATTTTTACAGAAGGGTCCTGAACCCTAAAAACCCTAATCTGATTTCTATAAATAGGAAACCAGACCAAAGTTGAAGATATCTAAATTTTTTGGGAGCTTTCTTTCTTGCTTTTATTTTAGCTTTTTTGTTTAAAGAAGAAGTTGTAATCAATGAGACTCCGCCTGTTTCAGAATCAAGAGCAACAAAAGAAAACCTCTATTCTCTTATCTTTACTCTCTCTTTTGCTTTTATATTTCTTCTATTTACTGTTCTTGTGATGACTGTTGGCTAAACTCTCTTTTAGATCGATTGAAGAGGCCTGAGCAAGTGTCTGTTAATCTTCTACTGTTCTTATAATAATGCCCTATTATTTTATTATGATATTCTTGAGTAAATATTATCAGAATATTACTTATTCCTTAGTTTTGATGGTTTATTATTTGCTTAATCACATCATTTGAATTTCCTTTCTAATATAATCGTTTAATTTTTTGATCCACAAACACTAGCTTTGTTTAGTGGATCGAGATAAATGAAGATCATAAAATATTAACAAAACTTGTAAGAGTGGATTAGATCGATATAAACTTCTTTATAGTATTTTAAATATTTTAATTTAGTGTCTTTTTTGGATAGTTTATTCTCGTAAATCATTTTTAATTTAGCTACGTGAAACTAAATCGGATTTGAAGTAAAAATAACATCGGATCAACGTTGTCTCTATGGATCGATCCTTGCTTGCCAAGGTTTATGTTTTTGTTATTTATTTTATCATTAAATTCGATTATCCCCCATTTATAATGGGAAGCAAGACTCGAAACTCCCACGCAACTCCTTTAAATGGGTTTTTGTACTAACTTTGGGTGAGTTAATTGCACACTTCCGATTGCACATAGTAAAATGGACACCCTTACGAGGATGGTGCAAACAAGATAAGAATCGGATTTTATCACTGAGTTCTTGCCCTATTAGAAAGTTAATTCACACAAGCCAAATTTAAATAAAATCTGATTGGACTTGACCATAGGTCCCATCAAGCTCAATAGGCAAAGTTAGCCTGAGTTGCGCCAATTGTACGTTTTGATCGAAGTCAGTGCTTAAGCGAGGTCCTGTCTTATTGTACCTTGCTGTACTAGGGGGATATACTATGTCTATTCTAGAAGAAAATGTGATTTAAGAGTGCCCTTGCTCAATATCATGTACCACCTTTCATCTTGGGATTAAACTGACTTATTTCAATTTTAGAGAACTGGGTTGGAAGCTCAAGTTATCCCTTTGAAATAGTTAGGAGCTGTCTATCTAATAGGAACCCATACAACATGTGTGAAGTTCCTCCTTACTAACTGTAAGCATTACTAGTGTATGTTAGGTAGGAAATCTCAGAAAAATCTGCTTGAACCATTTGATCCCAAAATACTGTAGACACTCCATTTTTGCATCCACTTGATTAATCAACTTGTCAATCCGATCGCAACAGTTTCCAATGATGGATGTTTATTCCAATACTTTATTTTGTTACCAAATATGTTTCAGAAATCCGGATGGGGTATCTCGAACTGACAAAACTGTAGAAATCACGCTACGCTAGGAAAATATAACCCCAGAAGTTTATAAATCATCATTTTTCAGACAAAAAGAACCTTTACGATAAAAATCACTAAAAATGATCAAATTACCAAAATACCCTTAACATCAAAACGGCCCTAGAGCGTACGTTACGCTTAGGAAAACTCTCTCAAACACATAAAACAACAAATTGAAATCAAGTAAATCATTTCGTCAATTTTAACAGAATTTGACAAAATTATGAAAATGCCCCTCATAAAATTCATGACCATTTCACACAAAAAATTTCATAAATAACACAAGCTAATATTTCCATTGAATTCCTTACAAAAAATCGATTTTAAAACATCCTAGAACATTAAAAACCGACTTAATACGTGAAAAGTCCTCTCCGGGGACAAAACGATAATTTCATAATTTTCATAATTAAAAATTTCGAAATTAATAAATAAAATATTAAATAATTAAAGTAAAATATTAATGAAATTAATTTAAAGATTTGAACTAAAGAAATCGATCAATCGGACTCTCAGGCAAAATTGTTGAGGGTTCGTGAGATATTTCTTTAAGGACCCCTCCATTTGGGGGTCCAAAGAATTAAAGATGTAATAGAGGGGGGTTCTCCAAAAATTTGAAGCTAATCAAGCAAGACTAAGGTCAAGGTATTAAAGTCAATCAAATGAGACTAAAGTCAAAATTAAAGTCAATTAAGCAAGACTGAAGTCAAGATATTAAAAGTCAATCAATTAAGACTAAAGTCAAAATATTAAAAGTCAATCAAATAAGACCAAAAGTCAAAATCATAATAGAGTTCTAACTAAAACACAACTCTACCTAAAACAATTATAATTAAAACACAACTCTACCTAAAACAAGTCTAACTAAAACACAACTCTAACTAAAAGAATTACAATCAAACACTAATTCTATCTAAATCAATCCCTAAAAAAATCTATAAATAGAGGTCCTCACACCCTATTTTCGTATCAAATCATAAACCTTAAGAGAAGTACGTCAAAAAACCCCCATAGCCTCCCATAAACCCTAGTTTTAGAGCTCCAACTCCTTACCTAACATCCCTTCTTCGATTTTAGCCTAAAAAACACCTAAAAGCCCTTCAAAAACACCCCAAAATCCATAACAAACTCGAAGAATCCATATCCGAAAAAGGAGATACCTTACCTCGGAGATCAGAAATCGAATCCGGAGACAAAACGAAGCAAGGAGTACGGTACAAGGACCAATTTTTATCGGATCTGAGGAAACAAGGTCTTTGCTATTGGAAATGTATAATTTCTTATTTTTTTTTATCTAGGTTTTTTTTAGCAATGTAACTTATTTTGGAAGTTAGTAGAGACCGACTTTGGCCGGGCGGGGTTGGTGCCTAACACCTTCCAACCCCGTAATGTGATCCCCAAATTCAATTTTTTTTCTATTATAGATTAGTATTTTATTCGTTTAGAGTCATTGATTGGTTTCTAGATCGTAATAACTAGGAGGCGACTCCCAAACCTCAAGGGTCAAAAGCGGATCCACGTACCCCGCGGATCGAGGGCGCTTTCAGTGGCGACTCCATTGGGGACCATTGAGGATCAAACTTGAAAAACTCCAAGTATGGGAGCATTGCTAAGGCAACCTAGAATGTTTTATTTATTTATTTTTTCTGTTTATTTTATTTTATTTATTTATTATTATTTTTGGTTCGATTATTAATTATGTGTTTGGACTTTGAATATTTGCTTTGGCATACATGTTTTTGTGGTTCAATCGAGAGTCACTTAGGGTGATTATAAATAATGCTAAATTTCAAAGGGATAATTTTATTGAGGATGGGATAATGATAGTTGGACAATGAATTTTTATTTTTATTTTTATTTTTTATGTTTTATTTCTTTATTTCAGATACATGTGTAGATTTTTTTATTTATTATGTGTGTGCAATTTGTCTTTAGATAATATTCTTTTTTTTTTTGAAAAAAAGAGGAAATTTTTTAGGTGTGTGTGCTTGATCTATCGGTCAATAATGTTTTTCTAAATTTTTTTTATTTAAACAAGTCATGCTGACAGCAAGCAAAGAGCAAGCAAATATAAAAATAGAAATAAATTTTTTTTATCAATGCTGTTAGCAAACAACATATAAAATTGGTTTTAGGGGTGGTGTGCTCCTATTAAAAGTGTTTTTTCAGTTGTCGAACCCTTATTGAAAGGGTGGTATGCCGCTAGTAAGAAGAGAAAATTCCTCTTCGTATCTTCTTCTCCAATGGAAACACCAAAACAGAGAGAGACGTCTCTCTCTCCTTCGTCCCTCTCTCTCTCCCTAAAATCAACAATGGAAGCTCTGATATGTAGAAAAAATGGAGATCCAACGATCCCAATCTCAGAAACCTTGCCAATATCCTTATTTACTTCTCATCTGATTCCCAAATTGAGCTCTCTTACCTCCATTACCGAAGCAGCAAACCGCCATTGATGAATGAAAACACCAATGAATCTCTCTCTTATTCCTATCTCTTCCAATCAAATCATAAGTCTTCCCATCTGCAACTATGACGCCAAATATCTTTAACGAACCCTGTTCAAACACCAAAAGCTCCATGGAAAGGCTTCATTGAAGCCCAAATGAACCAGCAAGAAAATCTGATCGCACTTCACTCTTTTAATCGATATGTGTTTGATTCACTTGGAAGTTGAAGGATTAATCTCAATCTATTCAGTTTTTTCTTGATTTCTAGCTTGAGAAAACGAATTTTTGGGAACGTTTGTGCTTATTTCGGTTTACTGGGTGTATTTATTTTTTACTGGGTTCCCTTGATAATTATTGTTTGCACTTGAGGAAAGATGAAAACGTCAAGGATCTGGTATCAAAGTGGCTACCAGTAAGAAAAAGAGAGGTTTAGTTGAATTTTGCTGAAAAAAATGGCGCTTAAAAGCTCCACCATTGAAGTTGCAGGGACTGCAACTAATCCGTGGATTCATCTAATCCATGTTCGATTGAGCCGATGAAAATCAAAGTGAGATATTGTCCTTTCTAAAGGGATTTCCATCCCAAAAGTTTCAAAATTGATCAAATGTGATAAAGGGAATGTTTGAGGCTTGGATCATGAACGTGTTGGCCGCCATGTGTGGTGAAGAATAATAATAAAAAAATTCTCTCTCTCACAGTTTCGATTTCTTCTTTGCTGATTTTCTATTAATGGCGCCAAATTCATCTTTGAAGCTACATTCTTGGAACAAATTATAACTGCCAGACATCCCTCATCTTTACTTCCTCTCGTCTTCGATTCCTCAAACTCCCCAAAAATAGAACCAAATTATCATCCATCAAGGTTGCTACCTTGAGTGATAGTTATAGGTGTGTGGTCCATCCTTTGGCGACAAAGTCAAAAAGATGCAGAAAGAAAACGATTATAAGTGGGTGGTTTTGTAAAAAAAAAAAGGTGTTCTTTTTAAGTTTTTGAGAAAAAATTGTAAAAATAAAAAAAATCCAATCTTTTATTGCTTGCTAAAGGTTGATTTGTTTTCTAAATTTTTTTTTTCTCTTTTCTCTTCTTCTTTCATTCAATTTGTTTAGAGATTATCATAATCTCTTATCCCAATGATTGCCATTCTATTCTTAATCTAATATCCTTTGAATATCAACATGTTTGTGGTCAACCCAAAATGACTTTGATTGAACCATATAAGAAAGGTATATTTTTGGTTTGGATTAAAAATTATGGGCTTATTTCAATGATTCGGACCATATTATTAGTTTCTGTTAATTGCCTATCTAACATGCCATAATCTTGTTTGAGATACATATTTGATGTTGATCATAATGTTGATGTGATCGGATTGGTGTTTAATTTTCATGTAATCCAATGTATAATGATATGATCTGGCCTACGGGCCCATTTGTTTGGAAAAGGCCCCGGGCACACTTCACCCTATTTTGCACACACCACATGCATGTTTACTGTTTTACTCACTTACACGTCCCATATAGCCAATGTGGCACTAGTGCGTGGCCCGGTCTCCTCGGAGATGCGACGTCATTCATGAAAACCACAACTCCAGTCACGTACCTTAGGGTATATCAAACTGGGGCATCAATACCGTCTGATTAGGTGATTCTGAGAGGTATATTGATTGCACCCAGGCTGGAGCAACCTGAGCCTTTGACCTATTGTGAGCCACACAGTCGCACGTCCCGATTGCCAACGTAATACTAGTACGTGGTCGGTCCCCTCGTGGGATGCCAAACCATTTATGAAAGCTACAACTCTTGACTCGTACCCATAGGTATCTAAAAGATAATCTAAGTATATCAATTGCACTTCTTGGTCAAAACCAGTGCCTAAGCAAGATCTTGCCCCGCTGTACCCTACTGTACGAGGGGGATAGACTACTTCTATTCTAGACGAGAGGTATTTAAGTGGGCCCTTGCTCAGCATCGTACGCCCCCTCTCAACTGGAGATCGAATTGACTGTTTTTGACTTCAGAGAAGTGAATTGAGGTTGTAGATTATCACCTATACGGTATATCAAACAAAGTCACCACGTATCGAAAGGTATATAGGTTGCTTGGGCAAGGGTGGCCAGATAAAAATGCATTGCACGTAGTAAGCTTAGAGTCTAAAAACCTTCCCAGTAAGTCACGACTCGAACTTACCATGGGTGTTCCCGGATTTTTTATTGAATGGAACCTGTTAATTGATGAATGTATGTAAGTGATGTGAATGGTGAGATCAGAGTATATGATTGTTCTCAAGAATCAAAATTGTCATTTTTGAAAATTAAAATGGGTGTACCGACCCAATAAAGAATCCATTCTTTTACAACAATGACCCAATCCATCTCGATCCAACAATCATGATGGACCGGGCCATTTAAATCAAAAGGGAAATCAAATTTTCAAAGAAGAATAGGAAAATATTTTCCAGAAAAGAATGTTTTTCAAAAGAAGTGTTCGCTAGAAAAATATTTTCCAAGAAAAAATATTTTCCAAAAAATATTTTCCATAAGAACAAGATTTTCTGAAAGGAAAGTATTTTCTAAATAAAAAAAAGTTGATATTTTACATGGACCTTGGAAGAGTACTAAAATACCCTTTTGTGTCGAACCAGGATGTTAGTCGCAGGCGATAACCCAATCGATCGGTTAGTCAAAACAACCGTCATAGGAATGCACCCTGTAGAGAAGATCAATTTTGGAAGATTCATGTTGAGGAGTGCTCTTTACTTCCACGAGTTTGAGATAGACTGGAACCTCTTACATGCTATGGCTAAGCGATGGAACCCTTATCTTCACATATTCCATATGGGGTATATGCACTTGTGCCTCACTCACGAGGATTATTGTGGCATCATGAGGATATCCACTTCAGGACCTCTAGTCAGACCCTCATTGAAGATCGGATATTCTGGTGACCTGGCCACAGGACTAAACATTCCCAAAGAAGAAGCTAAGGCCTTAGTCCATGATGGGAAATTGAACTTAGTACCTTTACTAGGCTCGTATCGCTCCCGCAGTCACCCTATTAATGTAAAACCCGAAGCCTGACGAGGCACTAGAGATTATCGATTGTGCTTAGGAATCCTAGCTCAATACATACTGACCTCCAATAGTGATGGCCAAACTATCCCTGAGTCCTTCATAGATATAGCCTCTCAACTCTCAAGGAAAGCCAACCCGGTACCTCTCATCCTAGCTGAAACTTTCTCAGGTTTAGATGCCATAAAAAACGGTGAGCGGGAAAGCTTCAAAGGAAGCCCCTACTTACTCTATATGTGGCTTTGTGATTGTCTCAAAATTGTAGATGTTCCCTCAAACCTCGAATATGGACCAGAACACTTTTCTAAGAGAAATCTATTAGTGCGTCACAACTCAGTCAAAGCTTGGAGCAAATGGTTAGACACTCACCTCGCTTGTCATATCAATTTTAGGTGCCCTTGGTGGATGACTGATCCCCCTATTCTAGGAACCAGAGGATCCTACTATGTTCGTCTGATTGGTTTAGAAGAAACATCTTTTTACCATCCTAATCTGATCCTAGAACAGTACGATGTACCTACAGAGTTATCCTTACCTCAGTACAAAGCTTTCTTTTCCCCCGAGCCTTTGACTAAAAAGTGAGTACACCTCATTGAGAAAGCTTGGAACAAGCGCACCTTAGGATATCCAGATGGACCAGCAGAATTCAAAGAGCCGGTTGTTAGAGCCAAGAGGGTCAAGCCTGACAGCAATCCTGATGACCATCAAGACAAAGTCAAGCGTCCATGTAAAAATAGTTCAAATCA
Source organism: Akebia trifoliata (assembly GCF_017979445.1). Taxonomy (NCBI): domain Eukaryota; kingdom Viridiplantae; phylum Streptophyta; class Magnoliopsida; order Ranunculales; family Lardizabalaceae; genus Akebia; species Akebia trifoliata. The sequence goes on along the minus strand of NW_028237136.1, from coordinate 122,189 downwards.
AATTTGTTGAAAGATGTTTTAATAAGAATATTTCTTTGTCAATCATTGTCAATAAAACTATCTTTCTTTTAAATAAATATTTATTTCCTTTTCGAATACTCATTGTGTGAATGAATTAATTAATGGGTTGGTGCACAAACCTCAATAAAATGATTCCTTAAAATGTTATCAAGGGGGTAATACTGAAATTGACTAAATCTACCTTTGATGGGGTCATATAGGATTATCATTGTGCCCAAACTCAAGCGTCCACTTCCTAGTTGGAGTCGTAAGTCCAGTCGGTTAGAAAAAACCACAGTACCAAGTCAACAAGTAGAGATGGCTTCAGAATCTAAGCTCATAGAGATCCATAAGATCTTGGCAGCCTTTGCTAATGATATCAACAATATAAAAGGCAAAGTTGAAATGTTAGAACAGACCTCGAAATCGACGGGAAATCCTCTAGATGACCAAAAAGGAAAAAAGGTAGAAGAGAAATGTCTACGTGAAATCTTCGAACTCGACGGAGACGAAGAGTATGTTGACGAAAATCCGACGTTTTCTAACAAAATGTCTCAATTGGAGTCAGCTATGAAAAGTATAAAGGGTATTGATGAAATTGCAACAGGCATTGAAGTACTGAATCGCATCCCTAAAATCTATTTGTCAGAGAAGTTTGTGTGTAGACACCCCATTTTTGCGTCCGCCTGATTAATCAACTCGTCAACCTGATCGCAATGATTCCCAATGATGGATGTGTATTCCATTGCTTTATTTTGTTACCAGATGTGTTTCAGAAATCCGGATGAGGTATCTCGAATTGACAAAACCTTAGAAACCACGCTACGCTAGGAAAATACGACCCTAGAAACATAGAAATCATCATCTTGCAAACCAAAAAGAAGCTTCACGATAAAAATCACTAAAAATTGACCAAATTACCAAAATACCCCTAACCTCAAAACAACGTTAGAGCCTACGCTACGCTTAGGAAAACCCATTCGAACATATAAAATGATAAATCAGAATCAAATAAATTATTTCACCAATTTTAACAGAATTTGACAAAATTACGAAAATGCCCCTCATAAAGTTCACAATCATTTCACATAAAAATTTTCATAAATGACACAAACCAACATTCTCATTGAATTCCTTACGAAAAATCGATTCTAAAACATCCTAAAACATTAAAAACCGACTTGAAACATGAAAAGTCCTATCCGGGGGCAAAACGGTAATTTCACAATTTTCATAATTAAAAAATTTGAAATTAATAAATAAAATATTAAATAATTAAAATTAAACATTAATGAAATTAATTTAAAATTTTGAACCAAAGAAATCGATCAATCGGGCTCTCAAGCAAAATTGTTGAGGGTTCATGAGATATTTCTTTACGGACCCCTCCATTTGGGGGTCCAAAGAATTAAAGAAATAATGGAAGGGGGTTCTCCAAAAATTAAAAGTAAATCAAGCAAGACTGAAGTCAAGGTATTAAAGTCAATTAAGTGAGACTGAAGTCAAAATTAAAGTCAATTAAGCAAGACTGAAGTCAAGATATTAAAAGTCAATCAATTAAGACTAAAGTCAAAACATTAAAAGTCAATTAAATAAGACCAAAAGTCATAATAGAGATCCAATTAAATAATAACTCTATCTAATAGAGTTCTAACTTAAAAACAATTCTACCTAAAACAATTCTAATTAAAACACAATTCTACCTAAAACAATTTTAACTAAAACACAACTCTAATTAAAAGATCTCTAATTAAACACTGACTCTATCCAAATCAACCCCTAAAAAAATCTATAAATAGAGGTGCTCACACCCTATTTTCGTATAAAATCATAAACCCTAGGAGAAGTAGGTCTAGAAGCTCCCTTAGCCCCCCATAAACCCTAGTTTTGGAGCCCCAACTCCTTACCTAACATCCCCCCTTCAATTTTAGTCTAGAAAACATCTAAAATCCCTCTAAAAATACCATTAAATCTGTAACAAACTTGAAGAGTTCAGATTCAGAAATAAAGAGATACCTTGATTAAGGAGATTTGAAGTCAAATCCGGAGATATAACGAAGTAAGGGAGTACAGTACAAGGAGCTCTTTTTGTCAGATCTGAGGGAGCAAAATCCTTGCTATCGGAAAGGTATGAAATTTTTATTTTTATTTTAATCTAGGTTTTTAGCAATGTGATATCTTCGGGAATTTAGTAGAGATCGGCTTTGACCGGGCGGGGTTGGTGCCTAACACCTTCCAATCCTGTAACATGATCCCCGAATTCAGTTTTTTTGGTTTTAGATTAGTTTTTATCCATTTAGAGTCATTGATCGGTTCCTAGACCATAATAACTAGGTGGCGACTCCCAAACCTCAAGGGTCAAAAGCGGATCCGCGCACCCCGCGGATCGAGGGCACTTTTATTGTGATGCCTGAAATGGATAAATTCAGTGGGACAGGGTGTGCGAAAACACATCTTAAGGTGTACGTTACCAACATGCGCACTATGGGACTCAGCGACGAACATATGACATTATTGTTCCAAAGAACTTTATCAGGATCAGCACTACGTTGGCTAATGTCTCAAGATCCAGTTACTGTGGGTACATGGGAGAACATGTCAAAGGCCTTCTGGCATCAGTATAAATACAGTACTGAGATTGGGACCTCAAGAAGGAATTTGGAAGCAATTAAATAAAAAAATGGGGAGACGTTCACTGATTTCATTGGACGATGAAAGGCCAAAGCCACTCAAATGTGGGATAGACCTTCGGAGAAGGAACAAGTAGCAATTATCCTAAAGAACCTCTCTCAAAGATATGTTCAGCACCTAGTGGCCCAATACCTCCCTACTTTTGAATCCTTACAACAAGTCGGAAGCCAACTCGATGATGTATTTGCCTCTGGGATTCTTTCCAACCCCTCAGATAACAAGCCTAAGAAACCATATGTTCCCAAACCCAATATCAACCATACTTACATTACCAATACCTCCGTTACCCCAGCTCAATCCCCAGCCCGGACTAATAACTAGGTTCACCCAAGTCAACATCGAACTCCGCGTCAATTTACCAATTTAGGGATGACCCTTACCGTAGCTTTGCAAAAAATGTTGAAAAAATGGTTGCTTACCCCGATTCAACCTCGACCTTTACCAAATCCCTTGCCAGCTGGACACAACCCCAACTTATTCTGTGAATTTCATCAAAATCCTAGTCATCACATGGATCGATGAATCACTTTGCGCCATGCCATTCAAAACCTCATTGATAACAAAAAGATCACAATCCCTAGCCCACCAAATGTCACCATTAATCCACTACCTACCTATCAACCTCCACCAACCCTAAATATGGTTTCTCACGCCTCATTACCATTTGATCCCGCCTCTCTTATCCATCCAATCCAAGTCAAACCGCCTAGTTACCCCCTTGCCGGGATAGCTTTCAGTGATGAGGTTTTCACTACGAACTATGAACCATTTGATCTAACCTCGGATGACACATATTGTTTATCCCCGCCTCGTTATGATAATCCTGCATTCACTAGTTACCTGTTGGCCCAAATGAATATGAAAAGCCCTGTACCTTTGACAGACGAAGATCCATACTTGTTGACTGAAGTAGATGAGCCATTCCCTCTCTCCTATGATGAAGTTAAACATATGACTCAAGCGGAAAGAATTTTTAAGCCACAAGAACTCTATGTTGATAATTCTGCAGCCCTAGCAAGAAAAGAAAGAGAAGATCCACCAAGGAGAGCATCGAAGAAGATAAATCCGTGATCAAGTAGTTGAAAAAATTAGGTGCCAATATCTCAGTATGGGATTTACTCATGGCTTCCACTGCTCATAGGGAGGCTGTTCTCAAAGTATTAAACACAGCCCAAGTTTCCCTTGATACTTCTCCAGATCAGCTGGCCAGTATAGTAGGGATAACTTATGTGGAGAATATCCTATCCTTCTCAGACTCAGATCGTCCAAAAGAAGGGGCAAGCCACACTAAGCCGTTGCACATTATAGTTGACTGTAATGGGATGAGGGTACCTCTGGTCTTGATCCACAACGGGAGTGCACTGAACGTTTGCCCGCTGAAAACGGCTACTTGTCTTGGGTTTAAGGTTGAAGATCTCAAGCCCACTAATTAAGGTGTTAGGGCCTATGATAACACCAAGAGGGATGTACTGGGAATCTTGCACCTTCGATTGTCCACAGGCATAACTGAATTTCCTGTGGAATTTCAGGTTATTGACATCCAGTCTTCTTTCAATTTACTGTTAGGGAGACCATGGTTACACCAAATTGAAGCCATCCCTTCTACGTTACACCAGAAGGTCAAGTTTATCAAGGATGGGCTAGTGATTACTCTTCATGGAGATGCTGAAATTATAGGGATTATGAATAGTACTGAAGCTAAGGATGAGCCGTTGCTTGAAATTCAACCAGAACAACAGGAAGTAGAGCTCAGTGGGTTCGAGTTTGAAAAGATATGCTCAGTCCAATGGGATCAAGCCATGAAAGAATATTTTCCAATGGAAAATACCTCTAATTGCTACATGGCCAATATATTCAAGAAAATGAGATTTTTCCCTAGCATGGGTTTAGGACGCAAGCAGCAAGGTATTAAAGAGACACCAGTGATTAAAGAGGTCATCGGCACATTCGGACTAGGATATAAGCCTACTAAGGAAGATTGGGACCAATACTGGAAGACAAAACGGGATAAGGCCATTGTTAAAAGGCAAAGGCGCACCACGGATCTCATTAAAATGAAGTCTTATCGAAAGACCCCCAATGGTTATTTTGTAAAAGAATGAGAAGACTTTCGTTACTGTGGGTTCCCAGAGCCGTTCATTGATCACATCACTAGTACTCGTCTGCCGGGGTTTGAAATCTTCTTTGGCATGGAATAGCCTGAAAAGGAAGCAAGCACAGAAGTTAAAGAGAAGAAAGTTGAAGACTGGCAGCTCGATCTGGACTCCCTCAACATCGATCAGCTATTCATTGAAGATCATAATATCTTAGTGTTGTCAGTTGAGAAAGGGATCCCAAATCCTCAGTCTGTAATCAAACCCGCTGTTGGGTGTCTATCAAATTATCATGTAGTTAGTCCTGTGTTGCATGCCAAGGCTAGGTCTGTTGGTCCCATTAATCCTGTTCAGTCTGACATGCCAGTTGAATCCTTTATTTCTGTTGAGTCAAGTAAGTTAGTTGTTTCTGCTGAGTCTGTTTCTAGTGAGTCTGTTTTTCCTTATGAGTCAAGTGAGTCTATTAAGTCTGCAATGAGTCCTGTTACCCCATCTCTTTTTAATGAAATGAAAGAAATTTTTGATTACCTCGAGCGCAATAATAATTTAACTAATAATCTTGCTTTGGAGGGAGAATCTTCTGACGATGAACCTCCCCCTGAAATAATCAAATTACTTGAACAAGAAGAGGAACATCGGGCTCAACCTCTAATAGAGGAAGTAGAGGTTATCAACCTCGAAATAAAAGAAAGTCCTCAAGAAATTCGGATAGGGATCACTTTATCTCCCGACGAACGCAAAGGGATAGTAAACTTACTCAGAAAGTTCAAAAACATGTTCGCTTGGTCTTACGAGGATATGTCGGGGGTAAGCACAGATATTGTTCAACATCAGATTCCGTTATATCCTGATGCTCGACCAAGCAAACAGAAACTTCGACTTATGAAGCCAGAATGGACTCTAAAAATTAAAGAAGAAGTTACGAAGCAGATTAACGTTGGATTTTTCGAAGTAGTAGAATACCTTGAGTGGATTGCTAATGTCGTCCCAGTGTCGAAAAAAGATGGAAAAGTTAGAATGTGTGTGGATTTCAGAGACTTAAATAAAGCAAGTCCAAAGGATAGTTTCCCTTTACCACAAATAGATGTTCTAGTGGACAGTACAGCAGGACACGGGTTGTTGTCCTTCATGGATGGTTTTTCGGGGTACAATCAGATAAAAATGAATCCTGGGGATATGCAAAAAACGTTGTTCATCACACAATGGGGGACCTTCTGCTACAAGGTCATGCCTTTTGGTTTGAAGAACGCTGGAGCCACCTATCAAAGAGCAGTCACAACTTTACTACATGACATGATACACAAGGAAGTTGAAGTCTATGTTGATGATATGATAGTCAAATCTAATGAACGACTGGGGCACGTTGTTGCGTTATAAAAGTTTCTCACAAGAATTCAAAAATATCAACTCCGCCTTAACCCACATAAATGTGTATTTGGAGTAACTTCTGGGAAGTTGTTGGGATTTGTGATCAGTCAAAGAGGGATCGAAGTGGACCCTGTGAAGATTAAAGCTATCTAAGATATGCCACCGCCTGAGACTGAAAAACAGATTCAAGGTTTTCTGGGTAGAATCCAGTATGTTAGCAGATTCATCGCTCAACTCACCAACGTCTGTGAACCTATTTTCAAGCTTCTCAAAAAGAATGAACCAACAGTTTGGAATGAACAATGTCAAAAGGCTTTCGATCAAGTCAAGGAGTATTTCTTAAACCCACCTATTTTGGTTCTACCTACACCGGGTGAACCATTTCTTCTTTATCTGTCAGTCATAGAAGAAGCTATGGGATGCATGCTTGCACAATATGACAAAGATACTCGCAAAAAGAGGGCTATATACTACATCAGTAAAAAGATGTTAGAATATGAACGAAAATATTCGACTCTCGAAAAAACTTGCTTAGCATTGGTATGGACTACTCAGAGACTCTGGCACTATATGCTGTCTCATTCAATTATCCTGTTATCTCGGATGGATCCTTTCAAGTATCTTTTCGAGAAGTCGGCGTTGACAGGGAGAACCGCGCGATGGTTATTGTTGCTATCAGAGTTTGACATCACGCATGTTACACAGAAGTCTATCAAAGGGAGAGCTGTAGCAGAATACTTGGCAGATCACCCTGTAGTAGAAGGAATAAGGCCTGTCGATCAGTTCCCAGATGAGAACATCTTGCACGTTAAAGAAGAACCGTAGAACCTAACATGGCAGTTGTACTTTGATGGAGCCGCCAATCAAAATGGGTATGGAATAGGGGCAGTCCTGTTTTCTCCGGAAGGATGCCACATTCCTATCGCTATTAAATTAGCCTTTTCAAATACTAATAACACGGCTGAATACGAGGCATGCATCGCGGGGCTTGAAGCTACTTTGAACCTGGGCATTATAGAAATTGAAGTTTTTGGGGATTCAGCCCTAGTCATACATCAGTCATTAGAAGAATAGAAGACTAGGGATGAAAAATTGAAACCTTATCATGAGTATTTGTTAAACTTAGTCAGTAAGTTTAAAGTTATCTTGTTCCAACACTTGTCAAGAGAGGATAACAGATTTGCTGACTCCTTAACAACTCTATCTTCAATGATCCATTTACCCCCTGGTATGGAATTGAGGCCGATCTCTGTTGAAGTAAAAGACAAACCTACATACTGTCATCAGATCAATATTGCTACTCGACTACCCGATAGAAAGCCATGGTACACAGATATAAAGAGAGTGTTAGAAAAACAAGAATTCCCGGAAGACGCATCGAGGAAGGAACGACAAACCGTACTAAGATTAGCATCTCAATTCATCTTATGCGCATGAAGTTTATACAAAAGGTCTTATGATGGGATTCATTTATCGTGTGTTGATGAAGATCAAGTTGAACAAATAATGATTGAACTACATTCAGGAGAATGCGGCCCTCACATGAATGGGAAAATGTTAGCTAAGAAAATTATGAGACAAGGGTACTACTGGACCACGATGGAAACAGATTATCACCACATGTCAAGACCTGTCATAAATGTCAAGTACATGCGAACCTTATACATGTGCCACCATCTCAACTAGTTGGTCTAACTTCACCATGGCCATTCTCAGTTTGGGGAATTGACATTATTGGTAAAATATCGCTTCAGGCATCAAACGGGTATGAATACATTCTAGTTGTCATCGATTATTTTACCAAATGGGTCGAAGCTGTCTCTTATGTTATCCTCACTGCGTCTTGAGTTGCAAAGTTCATTCAAACAAACATCATCAGTCGATACGGGGTACCTTCGGAGTTGATCTCTGATAACGGGTCACACTTCAAAGCTGAGGTTATCAAATTGTGTTCAAAGTTCAAAATCTCACACCATAAATCATCTCCTTACCGCCCTCAGACTAATGGAGCAGTCGAAGCAGCTAATAAGAATATTAAGACTATCCTCAGGAAAATGTGTCAATCACATTGAGATTGGTCAGAAAAACTATCATTTGCATTATGGGCATATCGAACCTCAATTTGATCCTCCACTGGAGTTACTCCCTACTCCTTAGTGTATGGCATGGAAGCAGTCTTGCCAGTTGAAATGAAAATTCCGTCTCTCAGGGTCTTATTAAAAAGTCAGTTGTCAAAAGCAGATTGGATTCGCCAACGGTATGAAGAATTGAATTTGATCGAAGAAAAATGACTAAGAACGTTGTACCACGTGCAAGCTTATCAAAGAAGAGTCGCTCGTGCATTTGACAAAAAAATCAAGGCCCGTCACTTACAAGTCGGGGACTTAGTACTCAAAGAGAATCGGACACCTATCTTTGACCCTAGAGGGAAGTTCAAACCAAATTGGGGAGGTCCGTTCATCGTCAAGGAAATATTACTAGGAAAAGCTGTCAGACTTCAAGATCATGATGGAATCAAATTACCAGAACCAACCAACCTTGACCAAATTAAACGGTACTACATTTAAGGAGGACATCTTTGGCCGAATCAATCCACATATTACCCAGCTACTTGGTTCAACATATCCTTTCTCAACTCCTTTGCAGTATTTTCAAAAAGAAAAATTATGCCTTTTTTCTTTCTCAGCCCGATCACCTAACTTTGGGAAGGGAAGCTTCGAACTACGTTTTGGTCTGATCCCAAAAGTTATGGGATATGTAGGTAACCTGAGAAGTTACTTCAGGCCCGACCACATCAAAATAAAAAAAAATCTATTTTCCCACACAATAAAAAATCAAGAAAAAAATTCAAAAGAAAAAGAAATCCAAAATGGGATAGAAAATTTAAGGAAAAAGAAAACAATTTAAAAGAAAATGCCACACAATGGGCATTTGGGTTTTTGAGCCTCAAAATTCCTTTTTTTTAATATCCAATCCTAAGCTTACCTATAAAAGTCCTCCTAAGTACCGTACGAAAAGTTAAGGAAGATAGCAAAGCATGATCAGACAGTAACTTTAGAAGTTCAGAGGAGAAGAGAAAGATAAAATAATGATGAAGCCTACTAAGTTGAAAATTCGAAAAGGGCGACTTAGACAAAAATTAAGGTAAGCCGCAAGGTTGAAAATCTGAAAGGATAACTTTGGCAACAATCAGAGCTAAGAAAAAAAAGAAAAGCTCGTTAGATAGAAAACCTGAAAATGCGATCTAGGCAAAAGCTAGAGCAAGCTCGATAGATTGAAAACCTGAAAAGGCGATCTAGGCAAAAGTTAGAGCAACAAATAAAAATAGAAGAAGATCCCAAGCTGAGAGCGGTCTAAGCTGAAACATCAGAAATCTGAATAATCAAGTTCAATACTTAGCTTAAACCAGGCATAGGCTCATAAGCCAATAGTATCTTGTCTACGATAGATCTGAAAATGTTTACTTCCCCGAGTGAACCAATGGAGAAAATGGTGAATTCTATGATGAGTCCCAAAAGGAAATATTTTGTTCTCTTGAGCCTGACTCAAAATCTTCAATAAAATTAATCAAAATTAAAAGTTTGATTTTTATTGCGCTTGTGGCAATCAAATATTTCAAACCTTCATACAAGGGGCATTTTCTTTCTTCTGTAATGTAACTTTTACCCCTTATACTAAGGGCATTTTTTTTTTTTTGCATGATGTGTTCAATTATTTTCAAGGCCATATTCATTGTCAAACTTGGGGCATTTTGTTTTTGAGCAATGTTAATCCTAAAAGATAATGAGAACCCCAAATTTAAGGTTACCCTCTTGATAACAGTTTTTCGAAGAACCCTTGAGGTTCAAAAGAAATAAAAACTCAGGTTTTAAATTCATGAAATTTTTTGGATAAAACATTGAGGTTCAAACAAAAGTACTTCGGATCTCACATTTGACTGTGTCCAGAGATCAACTAATAACTCATTAGGAAATATGACATTCTTTCATTCCCAGTTTCTTTTTCAGATCCAATCATTCTTGGATTCGATCATTTCTTTTCTAGATTCATTATCTTCCAGATTTATTTGTCCTCCGATTCATTTTAATTAGTCTTCTCCAAATTCATTCATTTTTCTCAAAATTCCTTCATTCCTCTGTCAGTTTTGCTTAGTTACTGCCAAGGGTTATCTTGGATTTTGCTCAGTTACTGCCAAGGGTTATCTTGGATTTTGCTCAAATACCGCCAAAGATTATCTTGGATTTTGCTCAAATGCCGCCAAAGGTTATCTTGGATTTTGCTCAGTTGCCGCCTAGGGTTAACTTGGATTTTGCTCAGATGCCGCCAAGGGTTATCTTGGATTTTGCTCAGTTGCCGTCAAGGGTTATCTTGGATTTTGCTCAGTTGCCGCCAAGGATTATCTTGGATTTTGCTCAGATGTCGCCAAGGGTTATCTTGGATTTTGTTTAGTTGCCGTCGAGGGTTATCTTGGATTTTGCTCAGTTGCCGCCGAAGGTTTTCTCGGAATTATGCTCAGTTTATGCTCAGTTTATACTCAGTTTATGATCAAATTATGTTCAATTATACTCAGTCTATGCTCAGTTATGCTCAGTTTATGCTCAATTTATGCCTAATTTGTGCTCAGATTTTACTCAAATTTATCTCAGATTGTAAGTCTACACACTTGCACAGTTGTTACATCAGTTAAGGAGAATTTTCTAAAATTCAAGGATCTGACACCGTCAATGAGAGTTTGCGCTCAAGGACCTGACATTTTTTTAGTTCGGGGAGAGCTTTACCCTCAAGGATTTGAACACCGCGACGAATTGCTAAATCAGGCTGCAAAATAAACTGTCATTAGCTTTAGCATTCGGATATCGCACTATCTACTAAAATAGATTTACTATCTAGTTTGCTTCAACCCTCTGCTAAAGAGGGGTATCTGTAGACACCCAATTTTTGCATCCACCTGATTAATCAACTCATCAACCCGATCGCAATGGTTCCCCATGATGGATGTTTATTCCAATGCTTTAACTAGATATGTTTCAGAAATCCGGATGAGGTATCTAGAACTGACAAAACTGTAGAAACCATACTACGCAAGGAAAATATAACCTCAGAAGTTTAGAAATCATCATTTTTCAGACAAAAAGAACCTTTACGATAAAAATCACTAAAAATGACCAAATTACCAAAATACCCCTAACATCAAAACGACCCTAGAGCCTACGTTACGCTTAGGAAAACTCTCTCAAACACATAAAACAACAAATCGAAATTAAGTAAATCATTTCGTCAATTTTAATAGAATTTGACAAAATTATGAAAATGCCCCTCATAAAGTTCATGATCATTTCACACAAAAAATTTCATAAATGACACAAGCTAATATTTCCATTGAATTCCTTATGAAAAATCGATTCTAAAACATCCTAGAACATTAAAAACCGACTTAAAACGTGAAAAGTCCTCTTTGGGGGCAAAATGGTAATTTCACAATTTTTATAATTAAAAATTTTGAAATTAATAAATAAAATATTAAATAATTAAAGTAAGACATTAATGAAATTAATTTAAAATTTTGAACTAAAGAAATCGATCAATCGGACTCTCAGGCAAAATTATTGAGGGTTTGTGAGATATTTCTTTAAGGACCCCTCTATTTGGGGGTCCAAAGAATTAAAGATATAATAGAGGGGGGTTCTCCAAAAATTTAAAGCCAATCAAGAAAGACTAAGGTCAAGGTCTTAAAATCAATCAAGTGAGACTAAAGTCAAAATTAAAGTCAATTAAGCAAGACTGAAGTCAAGATATTAAAAGTCAATCAATTAAAACTAAAGTCAAAATATTAAAAGTCAATCAAATAAGACAAAAAGTCAAAATCATAATAGAGTTCTAATTAAATAATAACTCTATCTAATAGAGTTCTAACTAAAACAATTCTAATTAAAACACAACTCTACTTTAAACAAGTTTAACTAAAACACAACTCTAACTAAAAGAATTATAATCAAACACTAATTCTATCTAAATCAACCCCTAAAAAAAATCTATAAATAGAGGTCCTCACACCCTATTTTCGTATCAAATCATAAATCTAAGAGAAGTAGGTCAAAAAGCCCCCATAGCCTCCCATAAACCTTAGTTTTGGAGCCCTAACTCCTTACTTAACATCCCTTCTTCAATTTTAGCCTAAAAAATACCTAAAAACCCTTCAAAAATACCTCAAAATCCATAATAAACTTGAAGAATCTAGATCGGAAGAAAGGAGATACCTTGCCTCGGAGACAGAACGAAGCAAGAAGTACGGTACAAGGAGCAATTTTTGTCGGATCTGAGGGAACAAGGTCTTTGCTATCGGAAATGTATAATTTTTTTTTTATCTAGGTTTTTTTTAGCAATGTAACTTATTTGGGAAGTTAGTAGAGACCAGCTTTGGCCACCTTCCAACCCCGTAATGTGATCCCTGAATTCAGTTTTTTTCTGTTATAGATTAGTTTTTTATCCGTTTAGAATCATTGATCGGTTCCTAGACCGTAATAACTAGGTGGCGACTCCCAAACCTCAAGGTCAAAAGCGGATCCGCGTACCCCGCGGATCGAGGGCACTTTCAATCACAAGATCTCACCCACTTCAATGGATTAGAAGAGAATTTGATTCCTCACCTATCCTTCAGACACCCGAGATGACTCAACCAATTGCCCCACCTCAAGTTGTCCGAGAAGATCAACGAATTCTAAATGAGTTATTCGCCCCTACTACAGCTACTCCCCTTTCATGTATTGCCTTGTTAACAACTAATGCGGTATAATTTGAAATTAGGACAACTACTATCAACATGCTTCCTAAGTTTTATGGTTTCGAGAGTGAACAACCCTATAATCATCTTAACAAATTTTTGACCTTGTGTCAAACTTTTCAAAATGGTTACCTCAACGTAGAAAATGTTAAGTTGAGACTGTTCCCTCTATCATAAGAAGATCATACTGTAACATAGTTAAATTTTTTGGCCTTTAACTCGATCACTACATGGGACGAGTTATCAAGAAAATTCATGGCCAAGTTATTTTCAATGGCAAAAATGGAATAATTCAAAAATGCCATTAGGAACTTCAAGGGAAAATCTGATGAAGAATTTTTTCAAACCTAGGAAAGTTTTAAGACCTGCTTATAAAATGCCCACATCATGGGATTGATAAAGTCCAACTGGTTAATTTCTTCTATCGTGATCTTAATACAGCTCTGCGTATTCTCTTGGAGTCTATGCATAAAGGAAAATTCATGAGTCAGACTCTGAATCAAATTTATGAGTTCCTCATAGAACTCATTGAAAATACTCGAAATTGGAGCACAAATTTAGGAGACTTTAATAGAGGTGACTTATGAGCCAATAAAACAGGCATGTACGAGATCAAAAGTAATCCTGATCTAAAAAAATATAATGATTAGTCTAGTTAGTACTATGCAAAACTTGAACTAGAAGTTTGGTGATTTTAGTATTAAAACTACCAACAAGAGGTTAACCTAATATTACAAGTTACAACAGAGATACCTTTCGCATGTCTCTTATGCAAAAGTTTCGACCACCCTTGTGCTAAGAGAGCTGTCCCAATCTACCCATATTCAAGGTAGAACAAACCAATGCTATTGGGTCATATAGCATTTTTAGGAAATTCACTCCCAATTCTTATAGTCAGACATACCATCCAGACAATAGGTTTCATCCAAAATTTTCTTATTGTCAGAATGAACCTATTCAACAGGGTAGTACTCCTGGTTTCCAAAAGAGCTACAACAGACAACCTCAGTCCAATGCGAACCTATCTTTGGTTCTACAATCATCTTACTTTTCACCTCATACTTTTGATCAAAGGATGATTGTTGTCGATCCTATGAACAATTATTCTCCCTTAGTTACACAAACAAACTCTCCATTAGAGTTAATAATGGTAGAGATGTTAAAGCAACAACAATAAATACATCAAATCATGCAGTAACAATTATAGACCAACCAGAGTCAAGCACAAATAAATCAAGTTAATATGCAAGCAATTAACAAATTTGAGGTTCAATGAGGTCAAATAGTCTTATCTCTAGAGGAGAAAAATAAAGGGTAATTTTCAAGTCAAACCGTGTCCAACCTAAGAGGAATTGCTCCGAAAGGGCATTATGAAATAGAGAGTCAACCTGGTCCTTTTAATGACTCTATACAAGCAGTCTACACACTACATTCTGGTAGCTTAGTAGATAACCAAGTGCACATGCCCAATAAGATCCCAATACAAGGGAAAATCCAAAATGCACTGCCCATCGAAGAAGAAGACCAACAAAAAGAAATTGTTCCACCATTGGAAAATCAAATTAAAATTCCAAAGTCCCCATTTTCACATAAACTAGCAGACAATAAAAAAAAGAAAAAAATTAGAAGGGATTCTCCAAGTCTTCAAGAATGTTCAGATTAACATTCATTTCCTGGACACAATCCGTCAAATCCTTTCTTATGTTAAATTTATCAAAGATTTCACTACAGTGAAAAAGAAAACCCTTGTGCTAAGAGAGGTTGTGATGATAGTCCAATCTTCGTGTCTGATCCAACAGACAATTGTGCCTAAATTCAAGGACCCTGGCTGTCCTACAATTTTTGTGCATATAAGAGAAACAATGATCGAGAAATGTTTGTTAGATCTAGGAACCAGTGTGAACTTCTTCCCTTTTTTGTCTACAAATAATTAGGTTTAGGGGAACTCAAACCTACAGATATCACTTTAAGCTTAACAGACAGATCAGTTAAGGTTTTCATTGGAATAGTGGTGGATGTGATCATCAAAGTAAAAGACTTTTGTTTCCTTGTAGATTTTTTGTTTCTTGACACCGAACCTGTCATAAACCCAAATAATCATGTTCCGGTCATCTTGGGCCGACCCTTCTTGATCACATCTGATGTTATTATTAGATGTCAAAATGGGATTATGACCTTAGCTTTTAGAGACATGAAAGTGAAAATGAATGTCGGCCATAATAAGTTTCAATCTATTGACATGGATGATCTGGAAGAGGTTAATATGATCGACACTTTGGTAAACAACATATTCAAGGAAGCAAAGGACATTGACCTACTAGAAGAGTACTTAGGCCAATTTGGCATTGATTTCATTGAAGAATAGTCAATCATGAAGGTAAATGCTTTCCTAGAATCTGTCACTGAGATGGATTTTTCAAATTGGCAACCTAAAATAGAGAGTCTCTCCACCTAGTCATTTCCACCTTTAGTTGGAGAGACTCCTAAGCCTGAATTAAAATAGTTGCCCGACAGGCTAAAAGATGCATTTTTGGGGAAGGATGAGACCTTCCCCATTATCATCTCGCCTGACTTAGAAAAGTCACAAGAAAAATAGTTACTAGACGTTCTACGTGAACACAAATAAGCTATTGGTTAGACCATAGTGGATATCAAGGGCATTAGTCCCTTTATGTTCATGCACCAAATACACCTCAAGAAAATTTTTAAACCTTCGAGAGAATTACAGAGAAGATTGAATCCAATCTTAAAGGAGATAGCTTGAGGAAAAGTCATCAAATTGTTAGATGCAGGTATTATATACCCCATCTCAAATAGTAAATGGGTTAGTCCAATTTAGATAGTCCCAAAGAAATTTGGCGTCATCGTTGTGACCAATAAAGTTACTGAACTCATACCTACTCGTATCCAAATAAGATGACGAGTTTGTATCGACTACAGGAAGTTGAACTTAATGACACAAAAAGATCACTTCCCTCTGCCGTTAATAGATCAAATGTTAGAATGCTTGGTTGAACATACCTATTATTATTTTCTTTATGGATACTCGGGATATAATCAGATCTCGATCACCCCTGAAGACCAAGAAAAAATCATGTTCACGTGGCTTTTTGGGACTTTTGCCTATTGGCACATGTCCTTTGGGTTTTGCAATGTTCCTAGAACTTTTCAACGATGCATGTTAAGCATTTTTTTCGATATGGTAGAAAATTTTCTTGAAGTCTTTATGGATGCCTTTTCAGTCTTTGGATCTAGCTTTTATGACTGTTTAAATTACTTAAAGTTAGTCTAAGCTAGATGTTAAGAGAAAAATCTTATGCTAAATTGGAAAAAATACCATTTCTTGGCCACTTCTGAGATTGTGTTGGGACATATCGTATCCCATAAGCGATTGAGGTAGATAAGGCAAAAATGGACCTTATCTTTAATCTACCTCTCCTTAAAACTGTAAAAGAAGTTTGTTCTTTCTTAAGGCACTCAGGCTTTTACAGGCACTTTATTAAGGATTTTGGAAATATTTTCAAACCCCTATGTGTAAACACCCCATTTTTGCACTCGCCTGATTAATCAACTCGTCAACCTGATCGCAACGGTTCCCAATGATGGATGTTTATTCCAATGCTTTATTTTGTTACCAGATATGTTTTAGAAATCTGGATGAGGTATCTTGAACTGACAAAACCTTAGAAACCACGTTACGCTAGGAAAAAACGACCCTAGAAACATAGAAATCATCATCTTGCAGATCAAAAAGAAGCTTCACGATAAAAATCACTAAATTAATCAAATTACCAAAATACCCCTAACATCAAAATAACCCTAGAGCCTACGTTACGATTAGGAAAACTCATTCAAAGACATAAAATAACAAATCAAAATCAAATATATTATTTTGTCAATTTTCACAAAATTCGACAAAATTATGAAAATGCCCTTCATAAAGTTCAAGACCATTTCATACAAAAAATTTCATAAATGACAAAAACCAACATTCCCATTGAATTCCTTATGAAAAATTGATTCCAAAACATCATGAAACATTGAAAAACGACTTAAAACGCAAAAAATTCTCTCCGAGGGTAAAACGATAATTTTACAGTTTTAATAATTAAAAATTTTGAAATTAATAAATAAACTATTAAATAATGTAAAGTGAAATATTAATAAAATTAATTTAAAATTTTAAACCAAAAAATCGATCAATCAGGCTTCCAAGCAAAATTATTGATGGTTGCCAGGATATTTATTCAAGGACCCCTTCATCTGGGGGCCCAAAGAGTTAAAGATATAATAAAAGGGGGTTCTCCAAAAATTAAAGTCAATCAGTAAGACTAAAGTCAAAGTATTAAGTCAATCTCATAAGACTAAAGTCAAAACCCTAATTTAAACTAATCAAGTCAATCTCATAAGACTAAAGTCAAAACCCTAAACCAAAACCCTAATCTAAACTAATCAAGTCAATCTCATAAGACTAAAGTCAAAATCCTAAATTAAAACCGTAAAAGCTAAGTCAATCTCATAAGACTAAAGTCAAAATCCTAATTAAAATCCTAAAAGAAACCCTAATCAAATCCTAATTCTTCTAAAAAAAACTTTATAAATAGGAGTTTCCACACCCTATTTTCGTATCAAATCAAAAATCCTAAGAGAAGTAGGTCAAAAAGCTTCCCTAACCTCCCACAAACCCTAATTTTGAAATCCCAACTCCTTACTTAACACCCATACTTCGATTTTAGCCTGAAAAACACCTAGAAATCCTTCAAAAATACTCTAAAATTAATAATAAAATTCGAAGAATTCAGATCTAAGGAAGAGATACCTTACCTCGGAGATCTGAAATCAGATCCGGAGACAGAACGAAGTAAGGAGTACGGTACAAGGAGTAGTTTTATCAAATCTGAGGGAATAAAACCGTTGCGTTCGAATGTAAAATCTCTTTTATTTTTTCTATCTAAGTTTTTGTTAGCAATATAGTCTTATTTGGGATAAGTAGAGACCGGCATTGACTAGACGGGGTTGGTGCCTAACACCTTCCAACCCCGTAATATGATCCCCGGATTCAGTTTTTCTTTAGTAGATTAGTTTCTTTATCCGTTTAGATTCAGTATTCGGTTCCTAAACCGTAATAACTAGGTGGCGACTCCCAAATCTCAAGGGTCAAAAGCGGATTCGCGCACCCCGCGGATCGAGGGCGCTTTTAGTGACGACTCCACTGGGGACTATTAAGGATCAGACTTGAAAAGTCCCAAGTTTGGGAATATTGCCATTTAGACTTAGTTTTTTATTATTATTTTTGTTTTAGTTTACTTGATTCGATTATTTGTTAGGACTATTGCATTCTCTCGGCGTTGTTTGGATTAACTGATATGATTGGTTTAAGGGACATTTGGGATAATCCCAAATAAAGCATGATATCGGGAGGTTAAGGACATGAGAATGGTTGATAGCCTATTTTTATTTATTGGGATATCTTATCCTTTTTATGTTATCCTCTATTGATTCAATTTTGAATATTTTTATTTGGCACGTAATGTTCTTATGATTCAATCGAGGGTTATTGAGAATGACCCTAAGTAATTAAAGAGATCATGAAGTTTAATTGAGGAGGGAACGATGATTAATATTGAAGTTTTATTATTATTTTTTTATTTTTTTCTTCTTTTATAGGACTTTATTTTGTTTTAAGCACCGTTGTTTTAAAATAAAAAAAATTCTTATTTAAAGGTGCGATGCATTCTTCGACAACGTTTTTATATTTGTTTTTTTTTTTTTAATTTTTTTATGTGTGCTATCCATTGACAGCAAAAAGACGTTTAACAAACTAGAAAAAAAAAAATTTTGGTAACGTGCTGTCCATTGGCAACAAGAAAAAAAATGGTTTTTTAAAGTGCTGGTAAGCGTTGGTGTGCCCCTAGCAAAAATGTACATGTTAAATCCTTAACGTTTTTTATATGGCTGAGCGGTGTGTCGTTAGCAGAAAGCTGTTCTTTTTATTTTCCATCTTCTTCTCAAAAGAGAAAGAAGAAAACAGCACGTACAAGGAACGCACCCTTCTTCTTTGTCTCTCTTTCTCTCTCTCTCTCTCTCTCTCTCTCTCTGTTTTGTACCTCTTTTAAGAGGGGAAATTGTGGCAATGGAAATATACTTCGAAGCATAAATCTCAGTAACGACTATGAGCGTTGTTTGGTTATGGGTAGAGAGAGAGATAAAGGATCGGAAACCATGAATCATCACGATTTTGGAGTCGTTGAACAGTGTGAGATGATCCATCAATCCATATTCAATGGTCGATATAGGAAACCTTTCGAAGCCTTAAACTCTTTTAGTTTTCTTTTCCACACGATTTAGCGTCCCATGTGATTCAAGAAAAACGTTGTTTTCTTCCCTGGTTTGTGTTATTCATTGAAGCTCCATTAAAATTTCAGATTTTTGAGAAACTTCAACCAATGATTTTTCTTTCCTTTATAAGATCACAGGCCGGTTTGATTATTAAAGTTGAAGGAAAATTGGTTTATTTTAATTTGAATAATTTAATCCGTTCTGCCAGAGGCCATCAGAGAAGCGTTCTGTTGTATGAGATGTTTGTGAAGTTTAATGGTGATTTATGATGGTTCGATTTTTGAATCTGATTTTTTTCCCGATAGAATAACCAAAATTCTGGATTTGTTTGAACCTATTGGAACGTTTTATATGAGACTTTGCTGTAGTTTTTTTTTTTTTTTAAAATATGCAGAAACTTAAATTCCTTGTTAATCATAGAAAAAAGAATAAGACTGATCGAGAAGTGATTCGATGGCAGCCCTTTCTCGAGAGATGTGTGTAATAATCTGTTATCTATTGTCACACCAACTCGTACTTGGAGCACATCTCTCACGATGTCGATCAATATTTCTTTGATAGTGAAAGTACAATTTGGTGTGGTAATAAATAATCTTTTTAGGTTGAATTTTTTAATTTTTTTTTCTTCTTTTTAGCAATAGTTTTTTTTTTTTTGGGTTTTTGAAATCATCTTTTTAAATAAAAAAAAGAAGATAGTTTTTGGTTTTCCTTGGAAAAATTAAAAAAAAAAAAAACTTTCAATTTGTCAAAAGAGAATTATCGTTCCTTATCTTAACAATCATCGTTTCGTCTTCAATTTAAAACTTTTGGGGTTTTAAATTATTTTGGGATACCCAAAATAACCCTTTGATTGGATCATAAAAAAAAGATCCATTTGATTTGGATATAAAAGAATTTTGGAATGGATTAGTTATTCCATGTTATATTCATTGATGGATTTACCACTGATATATGCTTGATTATACTTGTCTTTAATCATGTGATTAGAATGGTGTTGATCTTAATTAAATATTCATATGATTAGAATGGTGTTGGTCTTGATTAAATATTCATGTGATCCAATGTATGATGATATGATCAGGCCCACAAGCCCATTTGTTTGAAAAAGACCCCGGGCACACCCCACCCTGTTTTGCACACATCACATACACGTTTACTGTTTTGCACACTTACACGTCCTATATAGCCAACGTGGCACTAGTGCGTGGCCCGGTCTCTTCGGAGATGCGACGTTGTAGACATGAAATGTTCATAATGAACCTCAATGCTACTTTGTTTGGAGTCGCCACCATTCTTTTTTGAAAATGGGTGTGAATGGGCACCTGAATTGATTTTTTGAAAATTATTTTTTTCATGGCATTGTAGTGACTCTCATTTGTTGGAAAGGGCAAAGTCTACCTAAGATCTAGGTAAGGAGGTTCGGTTAGAGGATGGGGAAGGTGTTAGGTACCCCATCCTCTCCACCAAATGTGGTTACCTTGCTTGGCCATTTTATTTTGTAAAAACTTGAGAAAACAAACATTAAAAATGCATGAGAATGCATGACAAGGGTGGTGTGTGCATTAAAATGAAATGTTCCCTTTTCAAAAGGGTTTTGATTTCAAAATGACATTAAGGGGCATTCTATGGAAGAGAATGACCCATGTAATCACATTGCATTCATGAAATGAATGTTGGTTTAAGCTCTTAGAGAGACTCCATGATGGAGTTCCCTTGAAGCCACAACCTTGATGCATGTATGCATGGCTAGAAACTTAGTGTTTTACCCCATCAAGAGGGTGACACATTTCTTCATTATTGCCATGCATGAGTGAGTGTGTGCATTGTGTACAATATGATGCATGAAACTAAGGTTAAAATGGCTTCAACCCCCATCCTTTCGATCGAACCTTAGTCTAATCTACCGGGGATGTGAGAGGGTATTCATCACATCCTATAGGATTTCTAAAAAGAAAATAAAATAGAGGGTTAGAAGAAGGATATGCAAGCTTTGAAATAAAATCTACATGTTAAACCCCACCTTGTCCTTTGATGAACTTGAACCTTGAAAAGAAAACTTGAGAGTTGAGTGAGATGGTTGAAGGTTGGGTTGAAGTTTAGAAGATGAGAGAATGAGTAGAAATTTTGGTAGAGTTTTAGGTTGAGAGATGGGGGCTTGAGAGCATAAATTGCTCATAAAAAATGAGGGTATTTATAGAGTTTTTAGAGAACTTTTGGGGATAAAGTGGTCAAACCCTAAAAATAACGAAAATGGACATGAGATTTAGGTTGTTTCTTTTTAGATTTTCCATTTGTATGAGGGCAAAGATGACATTTGTGAAGAAATCCTAAAAGCATTATTTGATCATTGGTTTTTTGGTAAATAGAGGTGAGAGGACAAAAATATTTTTGGGAGGGTGAATAAGGGAGTGACATGTGTAAAGGTGGAGTGGTAGGTAAAAAGTAGATCTTGGTTTATTTGTAAATAACAAATAAAGCAAGGGTAAAAGTATAATTTTGAAATGGACCAATGGAAGAACAAAAGTACTTTTGGGAGGGTGAATAGGAGAATGACATGTGTAAAGGTGAAGTAGTAGGTGAAAAGTAGATCTTGGTTCATTTGTAAATAACAAATAAAGCAAGGGTGGAAGTATAATTTTGAAATGGACCAATGGAAGAACTCTATGTATGTACTTGAAGATTTTCACCTTTTGAGGGCATAATGGGAAGTTCCCTCACCTTTATAGATTATTATCAAAGACCAAATAACCTTTTTGGTTTGACTAAACTTTTTGAGAAGGGCATTCTTGAGTTTTTACAAAAGGGAAGTTGACCCTCCAATTAGATGATGCATTGGGTATTGGAGGCTTATGAGGTATCAACATGTGTCATCTTATAAAGGGGTAAGAGAATGGACTTGGAGTGGGCTTGGTGTTGGGCTTGGATTTGGGTTAGGATTAGGATATGGACTTAGGTTATGGGTTTATGATGGCATTGGGTTTTGGACTTAGGTTGGTTAGGTAATGGATTTGGGTCATTGGGTTTAGGATGGCGTTGGGTTTTGGGCTTAGGTTGGCTAGGTAATGGATTTGGGTAATTGGGTTTAGGACTTAGAGAATGGGTTTGAATTTAGGTTAAAATATGGATTTTGTTTTGGGCTTAGATTTGGTTAGGGAGTGGACCATGATGAGGGTATGGATATGGATCGGTTAATGGAGAATGAATACAAATTTGGAGTGGGTTAGGGATAAGGTTGAGCATACAAACTATATGACATGATGCATGTATGCATGAAAATGATGCAAAATAGCAATGTCCGTCGAAAATCTTGAGTTTTAAATCTAAATCAATTCGAAGAAATTTGGATCTTCCTAACGGGTTCGTGCAAATTGGGGTGTTTACAGCTGCCCCTCTTTGTAGGAGTTGCTTGCAAGGAACTACAAAGAATAATTTAGACCTTTTATTTGTACGAATCCGAAATAATTTATTGCATGATGATTAAAAACGTCAGATAGATTGAGGAATTTTTTGTAAAATGTGGCTACCCAAGCACGTGATCTGACAGGATTAGCCTTTTTGAAACCCTTGATTTCGTGGCACGGAGCTCGTTTGAAATCTTAGATACCATTTTTTTATGATTTTTGAAAGTGATTAACGTTTTGAACCATACAATGCAATTTTGAGATATTTTTTTCTTTTTCCCTCATTGATTTTGAATTTCGAACTTAGTTTCCCCTTCATAGAAGTTATAGGATCATCTTGAGAGAGCTTAGTGTAGCGTGACCATCCTTGAGAGAGACTTGCATGATGGTATGATATTTGAATATTTGGTGTATCATTATGCCTCGGATGTGAAGAGAATCATCGTTGATCAAGCTGTTCATATCAAGCCCTAGAGGATGACTTGTTGCCTTCTACGCTTGCTAGAGAAATGCTTGAGTGGTTCTTTGCCCGTTATTCCTTCTTGTACCCTGCTTTTAATGATAATGATGTAACACTATTTGAAATGAATGAAATAGGTTTTTTATGTAGTGGCCTCAGATATATCTACTGATTTCGAAAACTCTTGATTTTAAAAAAAGTCCTAGATTCTTCGTCATAGACCAAAATAGTAATTTTGATGATGCATTTTTTGTTTATATTTTTATTTATTTTTTATTTTTTTAGGTTTTAAAAGATTGCCTTTGTCGAATAATCTGTGACAGACTAGTGTTTGATGACTCTAAATGTCAACGATCATGGTGCCTTTGCTAAATGTCAAGGATACAAGTGTCAGTTGATCCTTCGTCTCTTTAGAGTCATCCCCGAGACTGAGAATTTTGACTGAGTTATCTTCGTTGTATCCGTTGGAACATTGAGGATTTCGAGATTTTTACCGTTCACAGTTTATACTCTTGCGGGCCAGGAGTTTTTTTTTTTTTTTTTCATTCTTGCCCCTGGTGCCAGTTACGGTTTTCACCAGACCCGATTTTCACATTTTTGCGCATCGACACCCTTTTTGGGTTTTCATCATGCCGGTGGTTTTGATATTGTCATAAACTGAATTTTTTACTCACAACGTCCTTGTGGGTTTTCACTATGCCCTTTCAGTCTATACTCGCTTTATAGATTTTTACCTTGAATACCTTTCTCGGCTTCTTTGTGCCCCTCGTGGCTTGGTGACTCAAGTTGAGCTGCGAGATCAAATAGTCTACTCTTCTAGTGGCGCTCTTTCTTGAGTTACAGATCTGGACTCCCCTCTCGAGTTCCTCCGACGATTTTCATGGTGCAGTGACTCAAGTTGAGCTTCGAGATCAATGACTCTACACTTCAAGTCGCTCTTTTTTTTTCAAATATTTGACCTGGTCTCCCCTCTCGGATCTTCCAACAACTTTGGCAGCTTGAAACCCGATTTAAGTGGCAAGATAGACCGCAATGACGATGTTTTTTATGACGTGCCTTCACTGTGATTGAGATGCCTTGAACCATTCCCTGATCTGAGAGGACTTTAAATAGGACGAAACGTAGGATTAGGCTGTGGTTGCGAAAGGATAAGAAATGGTGAATATGGATTTATTTAAGGATAAAATGGACACGGGGTTTATCTTTTTTTTTGTTGAAAATATGATCTATGTCTCCTCTCATTGTCACATGAACTTGTTTAGGTAGGAGACTTGGGTCGAGCTTGAGATCAGACATTCGGGGATTTTTACTTTTTGATTTTTTTGTACTTTTAGCTGTTCACAGTTTATCCTCATGCGGGCTAGGAGTATGCTTTGGTATTTTTGCTTTGACTTTCGATGTTTTTTTTTTGTTTTTTTTATTGTGGTGACTTGCCCCGGTCCTAGGTTAAGAAATGAATGTGATGGTTAAAAAAAGGGTTAACTAAGGGTAGATAATTGTTCAGGTAGTAGAAAGATGGCCTCTCTTCATTTCAAGG
This sequence comes from Akebia trifoliata, assembly GCF_017979445.1. Lineage (NCBI taxonomy): Eukaryota > Viridiplantae > Streptophyta > Magnoliopsida > Ranunculales > Lardizabalaceae > Akebia > Akebia trifoliata. Next base: position 97,519 of record NW_028237136.1, on the reverse strand, counting down.
AACGATTTTAGGCGTAATATTTTTTTACGGTATCACCGTTGATCGGTTGTGAAAAAACTTCCCCATCCATCTCTGTAAGGATTAGCGTCCCTCCGGACAATACCTTTTGGACGATGAATGGCCCATCGTAATTCGGACGAAACTTTCCTCTTCCATCTTCTTGTATTGGCAAAATCTTCTTTAAAACAAGATCTCCTGGCGAGAACTCTCTAGGTCGAACCTTCTTGTTATAAGCTCGTGCTATCCTCCGTTAATAAGTTTACCTATTACAGATTGCTAAAAGTCGTTTCCCCTCTATTAAGTTTAACTGGTCGAACCAGGCTTGGATCCATTCTGCCTCATCCAATTCAACTTCTTTTAATATCCGAAGGGAGGGAATCTCGACCTCAACAGGCATGACTGCTTCCATTCCATAAACCAATGAATAAGGAGTTGCCTCAGTCGAAGTTCGGATTGACGTTCGATAAGCATGTAGGGCGAAGGGTAACATCTTGTGCCAATCCTTGTAAGTAATGGTCATTTTCTCGATGATCTTCTTGATGTTTTTATTAGCGGCTTCAACTGCTCCATTCATCTTTGGTCTGTAGATGACTGAGTTGTGATGGGTGATCTGAAAATTCTCATACATTTTGGACATGTCTTTGTTCTTGAGATTTTTGGCGTTATCGGTTACTATCCCCCTTGGAAGGCCATACCGACATATGATGTTGTTCTTCACAAACTTCAAGACATTACCCCTTGTAACATTGGCGTATGACGCAGCTTCTACCCATTTTGTAAAGTAGTCGATGGCGACTAAGATGAAGCGATGCCCATTGGAAGCTTGAGGATTGATCTGACCGATGACATCTATGCACCAGAGTGAGAAGGGCCAAGGAGAAGTCATATTGTACAATTCTGAAGGTGGTGCATTGATTTTGTTGGCATAGATTTGACACAAATGACACTTCCGAACATGTTGGTACCCATCGCTCTCCATAGTCATCCAGTAGTAACCCATTCTCATAATCTTCTTTGCTAGCATATGTCTATTCATGTGAGGTCCACATACTCCTCCATGCACGGTCTCGATTAAGCGTTGAGCTTCTGTCTGTGTTACACACCTGAGGAGGACCTCGTGATGCGACTTTTTGTATAAGACTCCACTACTCAAGAAGAATTGTCCTGCCAATTTTTGAATAGTCTTTCGGTCTGTTGTCGTAGCATCGGGTGGAAAAGCTCGATCCTCTAAGAATGCCTTGATGTCTGCGTACCATGGTTTTTCCTCTGGTTCTTCGATCTCCATAGGTAAGCAATACGCAGGCTCGTCTTGAATACCAATCTCAAGAGGGTCGACTATGGTATCTTCGGAGATGCTGATCATTGAGGCCAGAGTAGCCAATGCATCTACAAATTGGTTCTTAGCCCTCGGCATATAAGTAAATGAGATTCAGGTGAAGTTTGAACTTAGATCTTCGAGATACTCGTGATACGGAATCAGTCTCTACTCTCGAGTTTTCCATTATCCCGTTGTCTGGTAGACTACCAGACTTGAGTCTCCAAATACATCTATTTCATCCACTTCGAGGTCGATCGCTGCTTTCAACCCCACAATGCATGCTTCGTACTCGGCTTCGTTGTTCAAACATTGGAACCTCAGTCTAACCGCAATGGGGATATGGGTCCCGTCTGGCTTAACCAGAACTGCCCCAATTCCATTTCCCTTTTGATTTACTACTCCGTCGAAGTACATTTTCCAGCTAGACTCTTTATTATCGCTCTCGGCTTCAGCAAACAAGATGGCTTCATCAGGAAAATTTGTCTTTAGCGGCTTATAGTCGGGCAGAGGGTGTTCCGCTAAGTGGTCAGCAATGGCTTGTCCTTTGATGACTTTTTGAATGACATAAGTGATGTCGAACTCAAATAATAGTAGCTGCCATTTTGCGGTGCGTCCTGTTAGTGTCGGCTTCTCGAAGAGATACTTCAAGGGATCCATTCGAGCAATGAGCATAGTCGAATAACTAAGCAAGTAGTGGCGTAGTCGTTGTGATGCCCAGACGAGGGCACAACATGTCTTCTCGAGAGTCGAATAGTTCACTTCATAACTTGTGAACTTCTTGCTAAGGTAATAGATGGCTCGCTCTTTTCGACCTGTTTCATCATGTTGCCCCAGTACGCAACCCATGGAGTTTTCTTGCACGGAAAGATACATCAATAGAGGTCGACCCGATGTAGGAGGAACTAGAACAGGCGGATTAAGCAAGTATCTCTTAATCTTTTCAAAAGCTTATTGACAGTCTTCATTCCATTCTTTCGGCTCATTCTTCTTCAGTAGTTTGAATACTGGCTCACAGATCGGAGTTAGTTGTGCGATGAACCGACTAATGTACTAAATTCTCCCTAGGAATCCCCTGATCTCTTTCTCCGACTTGGGTGGCTCCATATTTATGATGTACTTCATTTTAGTTGGATCGATTTCGATGCCTTTTCTACTAATAATGAACCCCAATAGCTTTCTTGACGTGGCCCCAAATACACACTTTGTCGGATTGAACCTTAAGCTGTACTTCCTTAATCGATCAAACAGTTTCTTCAAGTTTACCAGATGATCCTCGTCGAGGTTAGATTTAGCTATCATGTCGTCCATATATACTTCTATCTCTTTGTGGATCATGTCATGAAATAAGGCAGTCATGGCTCGTTGGTAAGTTGTCCCGGCGTTCTTGAGACCGAATGGCATGACCTTATAGTGAAAGGTACCCCAAGGTGTAATGAATGCAGTCTTCTCTTGATCTTCTTCCGTCATTTTTATTTGATTGTAACCCGAGAATCCATCCATGAACGAGAACATGCCGTGCCCAGTTGTATTATCGACCAGAGTGTCGATGTGCGGTAATGAAAAGTCATCTTTAGGACTGGCTTTATTCAGATCACGGTAATCCACACACATGCGTACCTTTCCATCTTTCTTTGGTACAAGAACAATATTAGCGAGCCACTCAGGGTAGGTGGATACTGCGAGAAATCTTGCTTGGAACTGCTTCATTACTTCATCATTGACCTTAAGTGTTCATTCTGGTTTCAATCTTCGTAATTTCTGCTTGACTGGCTTACTTCCCAATTTGATAGGTAACTTGTGGATGACTAGATCCATGTCTAAACCAGGCATGTCTTGATAGGACCATGCGAATACATCTTGGTACTGTTGTAAGAACTTTGTCATCTCATCTTTCTGCTCAATCGTTAATAGGGCTCTGATTTTAACAATCCGTGGGTCATCTTCGGTGCCTAGGTTCATTGAGTTTGTATCCTCTATATTTAGCTGAACACCCTTCTCGTGACGTTCCATGAGTTCTTTGATTTCTTTTGGAGGATACTCAATCTCTTCCTCTGACTCTTCTTCGATCCCCATGAGATCAAAGTCGAGCTCGAGGTCAAAATCGTATTCATCTTTTTCATACTCTGTTTTGTCACAAGGCTCATTCAACTGAGGTAAATCTTTGAAAACCTTAGGTATTTTGAAGATTTCTAATTTTTTTGAATTTTTAAAAATATTTGATTTTTTTGAATTTTGTAGAGTTTTTAATTTTTTTGAATTTTGAAAGATTTTTTATTTTTTTGGATTTTGAAAACTTTTTTATTTTTTTGGATTTTGTGGACTATCCGTATTCCTGAAACAAGATAAAGAAAAATCATGCAAATTCATTAGCAACAAAAGTGAACCCCCAAAACAGTCTTGTTCCGAGGAAGAGGGCTCATTACGGTCCTCGAGCAAATGAGATTCCACTAATGACATTTTTTTTGGAGGCCGTAGGGATCTTGGACCCCATGGCGGCCTCATAAGTGATTGGGTATTCCTCTCAATTCTTGAAAATTTGTCCTTTTTCTATAGGGTAGATATTCGGGAGAGTGACTCCCTTGATGGTTCAGATATGACTATCACTTTCGGATGACTATCGTCAAATCCGGGTGCAGGAATTTGTAGGGTGGGTGGAATTACAACAGATCCCCAGTCGATTTGAAAAGGGAACAATGGCTTTTCTCCTTCGCATATTGCGACTTCCGCCTTGACGGGCTCTCCTTCTTCCTCCTTTTGACTCCATTCGGAATTCCTTCCAAACAAGATGTCATGCCATCTATAAAGGAATGCGGGGACTCAACAAATGAGTCTTCTAGCGATTGAATGGGCTCAATACTTACGACACTTGGTTCTCTGGTGCGATTTACCGGTGGCAGTTCTGATGAGTCATCTGACTTCTTCAAGGATGGTGGGAAGCTGATGCTGATGTGTTGTACTTTGCCCAAATTCCATACATTAGGCTCTCGATTCTATCTTCGTGCAAGTCGAAGCTCCCTCTTTTTGTCTTTCATATCAGAGATATCTTTCCTCGTAAGCTTGAATCCAAGACCAAAGTAGGGAGTGTGTTTTCGCATGCTGATCAAAGTGGCCTTGCCCTTTCCTTTTGACCCTAACCCTTGTCTCAGACGATATCCCGCCTTCTTCATCACTCGTCTGATCATCAAGTTTGTTTTTGACCACCTTGCCCTTGTTTTCTCTTTTCCCCTTTGGATATGATTGATAGATGTGAACTGGAAGGCGTGAAATCCCTCTCTGTCTCCAGTCATTTTCACATCGATATAAGGCACATTCGGCGATCGATCAACTGGTATGAGATTTTCTGTGAGGACCGATATCATCCTCTGTCCCATGATGAATTTGACTCGTTGATACAAGGAAGAGGGGACTGCCCCTGCGGTATGGATCCAGGGTCTTCCTAGAAGGAGATTGAATGCTGAGGGTATGTCCAGAATCTCAAATGTCACTTCAAACGTGCATGATCCAATAGTGACTAGGAGATCCAGTTCCCCTAACGACTCAGTTTTTCTACTATCAAAAGCCATTACGGTCCTTCTAGTTGGCCTGAGGTAAGATAAATCCGCGTTTAACTTGTGCACAGTTTGTATAGGACAAACATTAAGAGTCGAACCATTGTCGATCAGTACCCTTGCTACCATCATACCTTTGCACATTATCATAATGTGCAGTGGTTCAATGTGTCCATATCCTCCGCTAATAAGTTCATCATCGGTGAAGGTGATCGGATTGGAGGCCATGATCTGACCTACTGTCTTTTCCAACTCTTCTGGCGAGGTGGTCTCAGGTATATACGCATTACTAAGGACTTTGATTAATGCTTCCCGATGATGCTCTGAGTTTAAAAGTAGGTCAAACATACTGATTTGAGCTGGTATTCTGTTCAACTGCTATACTATTTTGTACTCACTCTTTCGAATGAGTTTGAGGAGGTCAGTTACCTTTTTGTCAGTTACCCTGCTCTTCTTCTTCTCTGGTTCCCCTTGAGGTGTTTGTTCCTCCTCTACCAACTTTCATTTTCCTTTTTCTTTTCTCTTGTCCTCTTTCTCGTTCTGTCTTTTTGTTATTTTTTTAGTATTTTGTAGCACCTCCCTGATCTAGTCATATGACCAATGTCCGTGATCATTGCCTCTTTTGGCTTCTCAACTCCAGCGGATGTCACAATCATCGTCTCATAACTCCATGGGATGGTTTGACTTGAGCGGTATTGGAATGGTCTAGGGGCATTTTTTAATGATGTGTTCAATTATTTTCAATGCCATGTTTATTGTCAAACTAGGGACATTTTGTTTTTGAGCAATGTTAATCCTAAAATGAGAACTCCAAACCTAAGGTTACCTTCTTGATAGCAGTTTTTCAAAAACTCTTAAGGTTCAAACTCATGTTTTAAATTTACAAAACTTTTTTGATAAAACCTTGAGGTTCAAACAAATGCATTCTGAATCTCACATAGGAGATAGGACATCCATTCTGTCCCAAATCTATTCATGCCCAGATTCAACCACTCTTCTCCAGACTCATTTTCGATCGTTTCTCTCCCAGATTTATTTCTTTGTTCTCAGTTTTACTCAGTCAGTCTCTACCAAGGGTTATCTTGGATTTTGCTCAGTTGCCGCCAAGGGTTATCTTGGATTTTGCTCAGTCTCCGCCAAGGGTTATCTTGGACCTTGCTCAGTTGCCGCCAAGGGTTATATTGGATTTTGCTCAGTCTCCGCCAAGGGTTATCTTGGATTTTGCTCAGTCTCCGCCAAGGGTTATCTTGGATTTTGCTCAGTTGCCGCCAAGGGTTATCTTGGATTTTGCTCAGTCTCCGCAAAGGGTTATCTTGGATTTTGCTCAGTTGCCGCCAAGGGTTATCTTGGATTTTGCTCAGTTGCCGCCAAGGGTTATCTTGGATTTTGCTCAGATGCCGCCAAGGATTATCTTGGATTTTGCTCAGTTTCCGCCAAGGGTTATCTTGGATTTTGCTCAGTTGCCGCCAAGGGTTATCTTGGATTTTGCTCAGATGCCGCCAAGGGTTAACTTGGATTTTGCTCAGATGCTGCCAAGGGTTATCTTGGATTTTGCTCAGTTTCCGCCAAGGGTTATCTTGGATTTTGCTCAGTTTCCGCCGAGGGCTTTGTCGGATTATGCTTAGTCAGATGCCGCCGAGGGTTTTCTCGGAATTATGCTCAGATGCAGCCAAGGGTTTTCTTGGAATTATGCTCAGATACCGCCAAGGGTTTTCTTGGTATTATGCTCAGATGCCGCCGAGGGTTTTCTCGGAACTATGCTCAGATGCCGCCAAGGGTTTTCTTGGAATTATGCTCAGATGCCGCCGAGGGTTTTCTCGGAACTATGCTCAGATGCCGCCAAGGGTTTTCTTGGAATTATGCTCAGATACCGCCAAGGATTTTCTTGGAATTATGCTCAGATGCCGTCGAGGGTTTTCTCGGAATTATGCTCAGATGCCGCCGAGGGCTTTCTCGGAACTATGCTCAGATGCCGCCGAGGGTTTTCTCGGAATTATGCTCAGATACCGCCAAGGGTTTTCTTGGAATTATGCTCAGATGCCGCCGAGGGTTTTCTCGGAATTATGCTCAGATGTCGCCGAGGGCTTTCTCGGAATTATGTTCAGATGCCGCCGAGGGCTTTCTCGGAACTATGCTCAGATGCCGCCGAGGGTTTTCTCGGAATTATGCTCAGATACCGCCAAGGATTTTCTTGGAATTATGCTCAGATGCCGTCGAGGGTTTTCTCGGAATTATGCTCAGATGCCGCCAAGGGTTTTCTTGGAATTATGCTCAGTTGCCGCCGAGGACTTTCTCAGAATTATGCTCAGATGTCGCCGAGGGCTTTCTTGGAATTATGCTCAGATGCCGTCGAGGGCTTTCTCGGAACTATGTTCAGATGCCGCCGAGGGTTTGCTTGAACTATGCTCAGCCAGATGTCATCGAGGGTTTGCTCAGATTATGCTCAGCCAGTTGCCACCGAGGACTTTCTCGGATTATGCTTAGTCAGATATCGCCGAGGGTTTTCTCAGATTATACTTAGATAGTTCATTACTCTTTCACCCCGAGTATGTAGAGTAGAACTCCAGGAAATTAGTCCATTACTCTTTCACCCCGAGTAGGTAGAGTAGGACTCCCAGAAAAAAGTAGTTCATTACTCTTTCACCCCGAGTAGGTAGAGTAAAACTCCTAGAAAAAATAGTTCATTACTTTTTCACCCTGAGTAGGTAGAGTAGAACTCCCAAAAATAGTTCATTACTCTTTCATCCCGAGTAGGTAGAGTAGAACTCCCGAAAATAGTTCATTACTCTTTCACCCCGAGTAGGTAGAGTAGAACTCCCGAAAATAGTTCATTACTCTTTCACCCCGAGTAGGTAGAGTAAAACTCCCAGAAAATAAGTCCATTACTCTTTCACCTCGAGTATGTAGAGTAAAACTCCCAGAAAAAATAGTTCATTACTCTTTCACCCCGAGTAGGTAGAGTAGAACTCCCGAAAAAGAATTCATTACTCTTTCACCCCGAGTAGGTAGAGTAGGACTCCTAGAAAAAATAGTTCATTACTCTTTCACTCCGAGTAGGTAGAGTAAAACTTTCCAAAAAAAAATTGTTTATTACTCTTTCACCCAGAGTAGGTAAAGTAAGACATTCATTTTTTTTATGCTCAATTTATGCTCAGTTATGCTTAGTTTATGCTCAGATTTTACTCAGTTTCACACAGTGCACACACTTGCACACTTATTCTTTTAGTCAGGGAGAATTCTTTAAAATTCAAGGATCTGACGCCATCAGTGAGAGCTCTCGCTCGAGGACCTGACAACCTTTTAGTTCGGGGAGAGTTTAACCTTCAAGGATCCGAACACCCCGACGAATTGCTAAATCAGGCTACAAAATGAACTGTCACTAGCTTTGGCATTCGGATATCGCATTTTCTACCAAAATAGATTTGCTATCTAGTTTGCTTCAACCCTCTGCCAAGAGGGGCATCTGTAGACACCCCATTTTTGCATCCGCCTGATTAATCAACTCGTCAACCCGATCGCAAAGGTTCCCAATGATAGATGTTTATTCCAAGCTTTATTTTGTTACCAGATATGTTTCAGAAATCCGGATGAGGTATCTCGAACTAACAAAACTTAGAAACCACGCTACGTTAGGAAAATACTACCCCAGAAACATAGAAATCATCATCCTGCAAACCAAAAAGAAGCTTCACGATAAAAATCACTAAAAATTGACCAAATTACCAAAATACCCCTAACATCAAAATAACCCTAGAGCCTACATTACCTTAGGAAAACCCACTCAAATACATAAAACGACAAATCGAAACCAAATAAATCATTTCACAAATTTTCACAAAATTTGACAAAATTACGAAAATACCCCTCATAAAATTCACGACCATTTCACGCAAAAAATTTCATAAATGATAAAAACCAACATTCCCATTGAATTCCTTACGAAAAACTGATTTCAAAACATCTTGGAACATTGAAAAACGACTTAAAACGTAAAAAATCCTCTCCGAAGGCAAAACGGTAATTTCATAATTTTCATAATTAAAAAATTCGAAATTAGTAAATAAAATATTAAATAATTAAAGTGAAACATTAATGAAATTAATTTAAAAAGTTGAACCTAAAAAATCGATTAATTGGACTCTCAGGCAAAATTGTTGAGGGTTCGTGGGATATTTCTTTAAGGACCCCTCCATTTGGGGGGTCCAAAGAATTAAAGATATAATAGAAAGGGGTTCTCCAAAAATTTAAAATCAATCAAGCAAGACTAAAGTCAAGATATTAAAGTCAATCAAATAAGACCAAAGTCAAAATAAAAGTAAATCAAGCAAGACTGAAGTCAAGGTCAATCAAGTGAGACTGAAGTCAAAATTAAAGTCAATCAAGCAAGATTGAAGTCAAAATTAAAGTCAATCTCATAAGACTAAAGTCAAAACCCTAAATCAAAACCCTAATCTAAACTAATCAAGTCAATCTCATAAGACTAAGGTCAAAACCTTAAATCCAAACCCTAATCTAAACTAATCAAGTCAATCTCATAAGACTAAAGTCAAAACCCTAAAACCCTAAAGACTAAGTCAAAACCCTAATTGAAACCCTAAAAGAAACCCTAATCAAACCCTAATGCTTCTAAAAACTTTATAAATAGGAGCCTCCACACCCTATTTTCGTATAAAAGAAAAAACCCTAGAAAAAGTAGGTGAAGAAGCCTCCACAACCCTTCCAAAACCCTAATTTTGGAGCCCCAACTCATTCCCTAACACCCCTACTCCTATTTTAGCCTAAAAAACACCCAAAAACCTCCCAAAAACATCCCAAAAATCCACCACAAATTCAAAGCATTCAGATCCAAGAAGGAGACACCTTGCCTCGGAGATCAGAAATCAGATCCGGAGACAAAACGAAGCAAGGAGTACGGTACAAGGAACTGTTTTTTAGATCTGAGGGAATAGTGCTTTTGTAGATCGAAGGTAAGGTTTTTTATTATTTTTTTAATCTAGGTTTTATCATTAGCAATGTAGATCTATTTGGGATAAGTAGAGACCGGCATTGGCCGGGCGGGGTTGGTGCCTAACACCTTCCAACCCCGTAACATGATCCCCGGATTCAGATTTCTATAGTAGATTAGTTCTTTTTATCCATTGTAGGGTCAAATTGGTTCCTAGACCGTAATAACTAGGTGGCGACTCCCAAACCTCAAGGGTCAAAAGCGGATCCGCGCACCCCGCGGATCGAGGGCGCTTTCAGTGGCGACTCCACTGGGGACCTTTTGAGGATTAGACTTGAAAAACCCCAAGTATGGGAGCATTGCTAAAATTAGCTAGAATGTTTTTTATTTATTTGTTGATTTATTTGTTTATTTATTATTTTATTTGCATTTTTGTGTTTTGATTCGATTATTGAGCATGTATTTTTGAGTATTAGATATCTCGACATATTATTTTTATGGTTCAATCAAGCATTACTTTTGCGGTTCAATTGAGGGCCATTTGGAACAACCCTAAATAATTTAGGATTTTAAAGGATGATTGCATTAAGGATGGAGTGATAGTTGTTACACTATATAGATTTTTTAGTTTCTTATTTATTATTTCAGGAATCGATCTGTCCTTTGACATTTTTTATTTTTTATTTTATTTTTCAGTCAGTTTGCCCTTTGGCATTACATTTTTCTTTAAGAAAAAAAACAGGCAGCCACGTTTTAAAAAAAAAATTTTAATGTGCTGCCAATGGACGGCCACGTTTTAAAAAAAAAAAAGGGGTTTTTAATGTGCTGCCAAGGGGCAGCAATATTTTTTTTTTGTTTTAAAATTTGTGCTGTTAAAGGGGCAAGGGCAGCAACGATTAACAAAATAAGGGGCTGGTGGTAAAAAAAATATGTATATATTTTTTTTTTCTATTAAGGGGACAGCAACGTTTTTACAAAGAATGGCTGGTGTGCAATAATCAAAAAACGGTTTTTATTTTTTCCATCTTCTTCTCCAATGGAAACAACAGAGAGATAATGTTCTCTCTCTCTCTCTCTCTCTACTATGAAAGTGGGACAATATGCTTTGCTTGTAGAGTTCCACGCTGTGGCAATTGGGGCAGCAAAGATTGATGGAGAGATAGTTCATAAAGGATTTCACGTTGAAGAATGAGCATAAAGGCATGCTTTACCCAAGCAATGTGTCCATATACTTTGGTAGCATTGCTTCAACATCTAAACGTCCCTTTTGTTGTTTGTTATTTAATTTAATTTTTTTTTTTCCCTTTTGAAAAAAATAAAAAAATAGAGGTGTGATTGTGTTGCTGCCAGCAACACAATATATGAAAAAAAATTGATTGAGGTGGTGGCAGTAGCATGAAACTTGTGAGTGAAAGTTACGTGGGGGTGGTGGTAACAAAAAAATTGTAGCTATGTGCTGGCAGCAAAACAAGAGAATAAATGGGTGTTGCCAACATTTGTGCTGTTAGCAATAGCAAGGACAGTTGGTTCGCAACTAGTAACGTGATGATAAAAAAAAAAGAAGGGTTGCAGTGTTGAGCGTTGTGTTGTTGGCAACATGTTGCATGTTGACAGCAACATGATAATAAGAGGGCAAATAGTAAGTGTTGCTGGTAGCAACTTCAAAGTTCTGTTTGCAGTTTTTTTTTTGTTTTTTTTCTCTCTTAATTTTTTTTTAATATGATAATAAGAGGGCAAATAGTGAGTGTTGCTGGCAGCAACTTAAAAGTTCTGTTTCTCTCTTAAATTTTTTTTAAGGGGCTAGCCTTACTAACTTAATAATGTTTCTTTTCTTACTAAGAATCATTGACCTCGTCACGTGGCACCAAAAAAAAAAAAATGATCCAATATCACTTGTTTATGGCGGATGAGATTCTGAGAATTTTAAAAAAGAATATTCAAAAAAAAAATTTCTTAAAAATTAATTTTCATTTTGAAATTTGATTAAAAATTTGACTTCATAGCCGCTCATTTAAAAAAAAAAAATCGGATCAAAGTAAAAAATGTGAATTTCATTTTTGGATCCAAGCTTTTCCATTAAATCTAGAAAGTTGCGACATTGGATTGCCTACATGATGAATCACGTGGCCTAATGACCCTTAGTAAAATTTGTAACCTTATGAGTTGGTCACGCTAGCCTATGTTTTCAAAAGATTTGTCATGCATGTTTTTCAAAAAAAAGAAAAAAAAAGAAAAAAAAAAAATGTGTTCATCACTCCTTACATCAACAATTACCATTCTATCCTCAAGGCAATATTCGTTAAAGTCTTGATTTTGTTTGGATCGCCCAAAGTAACCCTTGATTGGGCCATAGATAATAAATTTGTGGGCTTTTTCAATGTTGGATCAAATTAATTATTCTTTGTGTTATATGCCCATATAATGTGCCATGATCTCTACAGATATATTTGTGATGTGTTTGCTTTCATCTTAATTTCGATGTGATGGGTTTTGTGTTATTTTCTTAATCAATATCTTTATGATATCAATGTTGATTGGTTTGATATGGACTCATTGGACCCATGTGTTTGAAAAGGCCCCGGGCAAACCCCACCCTGTTTTGCACACACCACATGCACGTTTACTATTTTGTGCACTTACACGTCCTATTTAGCCAACGTGGCACTAGTGCGTGGCCCGGTCTCTTCGGAGATGCGACGTCATTCATGAAACCCACAACTCCAGTCACGTACCATAAGGTATATCAAACTGGGGGCATTAATACCATCTGATCAGGTTATTCTGAGAGATATATTAATGCACCCAGGCTGGAGTGACCTGAGCCTTTGACCTATTGTGAGCCACACAGTCACATGTCCCGATTGCCAACGTAGTACTAGTACGTGGTCGGTCCCCTCGTGGGATGCCAAACCATTTATGAAAGCTACAACTCTTAACTTGTACCCGTAGGTATAAAAGATAGTCTAAGTATATCAATTGCACTTCTTGGTCAAAATCGGTGCCTAAGTAAGATCTTGCCCCGCTGTACCCTACTGTACGAGGGGGATAGACTACGTCTATTCTAGACGAGAGGTATTTAAGTGGGCCCTTGCTCAGCTTTGTGCGCCACCTCTCAACTGGAGATCAAACTGGCTGTTTTTGGCTTCAAAGAAGTGAATTGAGATTTTAGATTATCACCTATACGGTATATCAAACCAAATCACCACGTATCGAAAGGTATATAGGTGTTCTTGGGCAAGGGTGGCCAAATAAAAATGCATTGCACGTAGTAAGCTTAAAGTCTAGAAACCTTCCCAGTAGGTCATGACTCGAACTTATCGTGGGTGTTTCCGGGTTGTTCATTGAATGGAATTTTATGAGACTTTGTGATTGATATGAATGTATGTGAATGATGAGATCAGAATGCATGTGAATGATGAAATGGATGTATGTGAATGATGAGATCAGAGTGTATGATTGTCTTTAAGGATAAAAAATGTTATTTTTGAAAATCAAAATGGGTGCACCGACCCAATAAAAAATCCATCTCTTGCAAATGACCCAGCCCAACTCGATCCAACAATCCTGATGGACCGGGCCATTTAAATTGAAATAGAAATCAAATTTTGAAAGAAGAAAAATAGTTTACAAAGGTAAAGTATTTTCCAGAAAAAATATTTTCCAAAAGAAGTGTTTTCCAAAAAAAGTGTTATTCTCTAAAAAAAAATGTTTTCTAAGAAAAAACGTTTTCCAAAAAATATTTTTCGTAAAAATAAGATTTTCCAAGAGAAGATACTTTCCAAATAAAAAACTATTTTTCAGAAAAAAAAATATTTTTCAGAAGAAAATGTTTTCCAAAAGAAAAGAAAAAGAAGGAAAAATAATTTGCAAAGATCTATTTTTGCATGAAAAGTTTTTATGGACCTTGGAAAACTATCAAAAAAATGTTGCAAAAAATAATCAGATTTGTGTGAAATAAAAATATTATTTTCCATATTTTTCAAGAGTGCAATAAAATTTTTTCCTTCTGAATAATCATTGAATGGATGAATTTTTTAATGGATTGGTGCACAAAATTCAATAAAATCTCAGAGTTCATTTAAAATGTTATTAAGGGGGTGACACTAAAATTGGTTAAATTCACCTTCAAAGAGGTTTAAGGGTTATCATTGTATCTAAGCTCAATCGTCCATCGTTTAGCTAGTGTTGTAAATCTGGTCAGTTAGAGTAAACGTCAATATTAAGTCAATAGTCAGAAATGACCTCAGAATTTCTCAACATCGCCCAGTTGTTCCCTAAAGATCATAGTGCTTCAATCCTACCGGTTGTAAGTAATATCTCAGTCCTTAGTCCTAATCAAACTCATGTATGTACTTACCTTGAATTTTCATAAGTCATTCGGGTTAGTTCGAGTCCTTTTTTCCAGCAAGGTCATGTCTTCTTTTAATTGAGTATACTCTTTCCTATTGAGTCAAGTTAGTTCATCGAGTCTATAGAGGTGTCTGTTGCCCCATCTGAAATTGATCGGATAAAAGAAATTTTTGAATACCTCGAGCGCATTAACGAATTAACTAATAATTTGATAGATTTTGTTTTTGAACAAGAAGATAAGAGTCAAGCTCAACCTTTAATTGAGAAAGGAAAGGTCTTTGACCTCGAAACAAAAAATAATTCCTAAAGAGATTCAAATAGAAACCATCTTATCCCTAAAGGAACACAAGGGGATAATGAATTGACTCAGAAATTTCAAAAGACTTGTTCGTGTGATCATATGAGGGTATGCTAGGTACAAGCTTGGGTGTTGTTCAACATGGAATGGATACTCGTCTATATCAATGGAATCAAAGAAGATGTTATAAAAATGTATCAGTGCTATCCTCACAACATCTTAATTTTCAAATCATATATTATCAGTCGATATGGGGGTACCTTTTGAATTGATCTCTAATAATGGGTCGTACTTCAAAGCATAAATCATTACTCTGTGTTCAAAGTTGAAGATCCGGAATCACAAATCATCCTCCTACCGTCCTCAGATCAATGGAACGGTTGAAGCAGTTAGTAAGAGTATCAAGACTATCATCAGGAAAATGAGTTAATAACATCGAGATTGGTCAGAAAAATTATCATTCACGCTGTGGACATATCGAACTCTAATTCGATCCTCTACTGGAGCTACTCCTTACTCCTTAGTGTATGGCATGAAAGCAGTCTTGCCAGTTGAAATGGAAATTTCGTCTCTCAGGGTCTTGTTGGAAAATCATTTGTTAGAAATAGATTGGGTTCGTCAGCAGTATGAAGAATTAAACTTGATCGAAGAAAACGAGTTAAAGCCCTATACCATGTGCAAGCTTATTTAAGAAGAGTCACCCGTGCATTTGACAAAAAGGTCAAAGCTCATCATTTACAAGTCAAGGATTTAAGTATCAGACTTCAAAGAAAATTGAACACTCCTCCTCAACTATAGGAGAAAGTCTGAACCTAATTGGAGAAATTCATTCATTAAGGAAATACTGTCTGGAAAAATCGTCAGACTTCAAGATCATGATGGAATCGAGGTTACCAGAACCAACCAACCTTGACCAAATCAAACGGTACTACATTAAGGAGGCCATTTTTGGCCGAATCAATTTTCCTATTACCTAATCTTTATCTCCTTTCTCAACCCCTTTGTAGCCTGAGAAAAATTGTGCCTTTTATTTCTTAACCTGATCACCTAACCTAGGGGAGGGAAAAATCCGAACTACGTTTTGGTCTGATCCCAAAAATTTGGGGTACGTAGGCAACCTGAGAAGTTACTTCAGGCCCGACCACACCAAAATAAAAAAATAGATTCCCCGATGAAGAAAAATCTAAAAAGAAAAAATTCAAAAGAATGGGGAAGAAAATTCAAGAAAAAGTTTAAATGAAATGCCACACAAGGGGCATTTGGGTTTTTGAGCCTCAAAATCTCTTTCATTTTATGCCTAGTCCCAAGCCTACCTACAAAAGTCCTCCTAAGTACCGTGTGAAAAAGTCAAGGAGGGTAGTAGAACATAATCAGACAGTGATTCTAGAAGGTCAGAGGAAAAGGAAAAGATAAAAAAAAATGATGAAGCCTGCTAAGTTGAAAATCCGAAAAGGGCGACTTAGGCAAAAATTAAGGCAAGCTCGCAAAGTTGAAAATCTGAAAGGACAACTTTGGCAACAATCAGAGCCAAGAAAAAAGAAAAAGCTCGCTAGATTGAAAACCTGAAAAGGCGATCTAGGCAAAAGTTAGAGCAAGCTCGCTAGATTGAAAACCTGAAAAGGCGATCTAGGCAAAAGTTAGAGCAAGCTCGATAGATTGAAAACCTGGAAAGGCAATCTAGGCAAAAGTTAGAGCAATAAAAAAAAACACAGAAGAAAATCTCAAGCTGAGAGCAGTTCGAGCTAAAACGTCAGAAATCTGAATAATCAAGTTCAATGCTCAGCTTAAACCAGGCATAGATTCAGAAGTCACAAGTATCTTGTCTACGATCGATCTGAAAATTCTTACTTCCCCAAGTGAACCAATGGAGAGAATGGTGAATTCTATGATGAGTCTCAAAAGGAAATATTTTGTTCTCTTGAGCCTGACTCAAAATCTTTAATAAAATTAAAAGTTGGATCTTTATTGCGCTTGTGGTAATCAAATATTTCAAACCTTCATACAAGGGGCATTTTTTTCTTTCTCCTCTAGATATGTAATTTCCCCCCTTTATACTAGGGGCATTTTTAATGATGTGTTCAATTATTTTCAATGCCATGTTTATTGTCAAACTAGGGACATTTTGTTTTTGAGCAATGTTAATCCTAAAATGAGAACTCCAAACCTAAGGTTACCCTCTTGATAGATACCGCCAAGGATTTTCTTGGAATTATGCTCAGATGCCGTCGAGGGTTTTCTAGGAATTATGCTCAGATGCCGCCGAGGGCTTTCTCGGAACTATGCTCAGATGCCGCCGAGGGTTTTCTCGGAATTATGCTCAGATCCGCCAAGGGTTTTCTTGGAATTATGCTCAGATGCCGCCGAGGGTTTTTCTCGGAATTATGCTCAGATGTCGCCGAGGGCTTTCTCGGAATTATGTTCAGATGCCGCCGAGGGCTTTCTCGGAACTATGCTCAGATGCCGCCGAGGGTTTTCTCGGAATTATGCTCAGATACCGCCAAGGATTTTCTTGGAATTATGCTCAGATGCCGCCGAGGGTTTTCTCGGAATTATGCTCAGATGCCGCCAAGGGTTTTCTTGGAATTATGCTCAGTTGCCGCCGAGGACTTTCTCAGAATTATGCTCAGATGTCGCCGAGGCTTTCTTGGAATTATGCTCAGATGCCGTCGAGGGCTTTCTCGGAACTATGTTCAGATGCCGCCGAGGGTTTGCTCGAACTATGCTCAGCCAGATGTCATCGAGGGTTTGCTCAGA
Organism: Akebia trifoliata; assembly: GCF_017979445.1. Lineage (NCBI taxonomy): Eukaryota > Viridiplantae > Streptophyta > Magnoliopsida > Ranunculales > Lardizabalaceae > Akebia > Akebia trifoliata. Next base: position 80,306 of record NW_028237136.1, on the reverse strand, counting down.
TTATGCTCAGCCAGTTGCCACCGAGGACTTTCTCGGATTATGCTTAGTCAGATATCGCCGAGGGTTTTTTCTCAGATTATACTTAGATAGTTCATTACTCTTTCACCCCGAGTATGTAGAGTAGAACTCCAGGAAATTAGTCCATTACTCTTTCACCCCGAGTAGGTAGAGTAGGACTCCCAGAAAAAAGTAGTTCATTACTCTTTCACCCCGAGTAGGTAGAGTAAAACTCCCAGAAAAAATAGTTCATTACTTTTTCACACCCTGAGTAGGTAGAGTAGAACTCCCAAAAATAGTTCATTACTCTTTCATCCCGAGTAGGTAGAGTAGAACTCCCGAAAATAGTTCATTACTCTTTCACCCCGAGTAGGTAGAGTAGAACTCCCGAAAATAGTTCATTACTCTTTCACCCCGAGTAGGTAGAGTAAAACTCTCAGAAAATAAGTCCATTACTCTTTCACCCCCGAGTATGTAGAGTAAAACTCCCAGAAAAAATAGTTCATTACTCTTTCACCCCGAGTAGGTAGAGTAGAACTCCCGAAAAAGAATTCATTACTCTTTCACCCCGAGTAGGTAGAGTAGGACTCCTAGAAAAATAGTTCATTACTCTTTCACTCCGAGTAGGTAGAGTAAAACTTTCCAAAAAAAATTGTTTATTACTCTTTCACCCAGAGTAGGTAAAGTAAGACATTCATTTTTTTATGCTCAATTTATGCTCAGTTATGTTTAGTTTATGCTCAGATTTTACTCAGTTTCACACAGTGCACACACTTGCACACTTGTTCTTTTAGTCAGGGAGAATTCTTTAAAATTCAAGGATCTGACGCCATCAGTGAGAGCTCTCGCTCGAGGACCTGACAACCTTTTAGTTCGGGGAGAGTTTAACTTTCAAGGATCCGAACACCCCGACGAATTGCTAAATCAGGCTACAAAATGAACTGTCACTAGCTTTGGCATTCGGATATCGCATTTTCTACCAAAATAGATTTGCTATCTAGTTTGCTTCAACCCTCTGCCAAAGAGGGGCATCTGTAGACACCCCATTTTTGCATCCGCCTGATTAATCAACTCGTCAACCCGATCGCAAAGGTTCCCAATGATAGATGTTTATTCAAGCTTTATTTTGTTACCAGATATGTTTCAGAAATCCGGATGAGGTATCTCGAACTAACAACTTAGAAACCACGCTACGTTAGGAAATACTACCCCAGAAACAGAAAATCATCATCCTGCAAACCAAAAAGAAGCTTCACGATAAAAATCACTAAAAAATGACCAAATTACCAAAATACCCCTAACATCAAAATAACCCTAGAGCCTACATTACCTTAGGAAAACCCACTCAAATACATAAAACGACAAATCGAAACCAAATAAATCATTTCACAAATTTCACAAAATTTGACAAAATTACGAAAATACCCCTCATAAAATTCACGACCATTTCACGAAAAAAAATTCATAAATGATAAAAACCAACATTCCCATTGAATTCCTTACGAAAAACTGATTTCAAAACATCTTGGAACATTGAAAAACGACTTAAAACGTAAAAAATCCTCTCCGAAGGCAAAACGGTAATTTCATAATTTTCATAATTAAAAAATTCGAAATTAGTAAATAAAATATTAAATAATTAAAGTGAAACATTAATGAAATTAATTTAAAAAGTTGAACCTAAAAAATCGATTAATTGGACTCTCAAGCAAAATTGTTGAGGGTTCGTGGGATATTTCTTTAAGGACCCCTCCATTTGGGGGTCCAAAGAATTAAAGATATAATAGAAAGGGGTTCTCCAAAATTTAAAATCAATCAAGCAAGACTAAAGTCAAGATATTAAAGTCAATCAATAAGACCAAAGTCAAAATAAAAGTAAATCAAGCAAGACTGAAGTCAAGGTCAATCAAGTGAGACTGAAGTCAAAATTAAAGTCAATCAAGCAAGACTGAAGTCAAAATTAAAGTCAATCTCATAAGACTAAAGTCAAAACCCTAAATCAAAACCCTAATCTAAACTAATCAAGTCAATCTCATAAGACTAAGGTCAAAACCCTAAATCCAAACCCTAATCTAAACTAATCAAGTCAATCTCATAAGACTAAAGTCAAAACCCTAAAACCCTAAAGACTAAGTCAAAACCCTAATTGAAACCCTAAAAGAAACCCTAATCAAACCCTAATGCTTCTAAAAACTTTATAAATAGGAGCCTCCACACCCTATTTTCGTATAAAAGAAAAAACCCTAGAAAAAGTAGGTGAAGAAGCCTCCACAACCCTTCCAAAACCCTAATTTTGGAGCCCCAACTCATTCCCTAACACCCCTACTCCTATTTTAAGCCTAAAAAACACCCAAAAACAATCCCAAAAATCCACCAAAATTCAAAGCATTCAGATCCAAGAAGGAGACACACCTTGCCTCGGAGATCAGAAATCAGATCCGGAGACAAAACGAAGCAAGGAGTACGGTACAAGGAACTGTTTTTTAGATCTGAGGAATAGTGCTTTTGTAGATCGAAGGTAAGGTTTTTTATTATTTTTTTATCTAGGTTTTATCATTAGCAATGTAGATCTATTTGGGATAAGTAGAGACCGGCATTGGCCGGGCGGGGTTAGTGCCTAACACCTTCTAACCCCGTAACATGATCCCCGGATTCAGATTTCTATAGTAGATTAGTTCTTTTTATCCATTGTAGGGTCAAATTGGTTCCTAGACCGTAATAACTAGGTGGCGACTCCCAAACCTTAAGGGTCAAAAGCGGATCCGCGCACCCCGCGGATCGAGGGCGCTTTCAAGACCCCCCTGTTGGTGCCCCTAGACTGGACAAGTCGTAGATCAGACCTGATCGAATATCGTCCTCAACTCGATCCGCCACTTGGACCAATGACGAGAAGCTTGCAGTTGTATGACCCACTAGGTGCGTATAAAATGAGTGGCCCATAGTTGAAATGAATATGGTATTCATCTCTTGTTCAGTCATTGATGGTTTTACTTTGGAGGTCGATTCCCGCCACCTTTTGGCATATTCTTTCACACTTTCCTTTGGTTTTCGAGTCATCTTGGCCATGTCATTCCTGTCCAATCCCATATCTGTATTGAATTTGTTCTCTTCTGAGAAAATCGTAGTCAGATCCTGCCAGCTCTTGATTCGAGAGTGATCCAATTGCGAAAATCATGAAAGGGCCACCCCTGTTAGACTTCTTTGAAAGAGTTGAACCAACAACCTATCGTCATCCCCAAATTGGCACATGGATCCATAATAAAGCTTCAAGTGTGATAGAGGACATCCAATGCCGTTATACTTCTCGAAATCAGGACACTTGAACTTTGGTGGTAATGGTGCATTGGGGTATAGGCAGAAGTCTCTGAACCTCATTCCACTTACGGAGTCCTTGCCCTTCATCTTTCTAATCTCCTCCTCGACTATCTCGAGCTTGTTGGTAAGTTTCTCTTCTGTGGTACTCCTTACTTCAGCTGCCCTGAATTCACATTCTTCCTCTTGAATGACCTCATGTCGTGGTGGATTGCAGTGAATGTGAATTGGTGGTTCTTGATTGGTAGAGACGGTGGGTGGTAAGGTATTCAGTGCTTGTAGAAGTTGTTGTTACAGTTGTTCGGGTATAGCCTGATTCGAACCGGATGCCTGATGTTGTATAGCTTGAATGATGCTTGGATTTTCCATTAGTAGATCTAAAATTTTATCATATTTTTCCAATGCCTTCACTACTATATCTAGCTTCGAGGTGAGATCTGTTATTACTTCTGTCACTGTTTGTTGAGGTTGCTCTGAAGTATTCATGATTGGTTGCAAGCATAGAAAATATGGAGGATTGTCAGGTGGTAAGTACTTTTTTCTAGGTCGTTTGGCCACCTGTGGTTAAGAGGTTAGGCGTTAATATATCGTTTACATAATAAAGATGCATGATGATTTATTAGGTCAGATCGGTTTAATTGGTAAAGTTGCATTAAGAAAATCCTGAATTTGGTTGAGGTTGGATTTTTTGTCAGCACGGAGTTAGGGTTCATTGGCATGGATCGAAGGTTTGTCAGCACGGAACTGGAGGTTCATCGGCACGGAGCCGGAGGTTTATCGGCACGGAGTCGGAGGTTTATCGGCGTGGAGCCGAAGGTTGTCAGCACTGAGCTGGGGGTTTATCGGCACGGAGCCGAAGGTTCATCAGCACGGAGCCAGAGGTTTGTCAGCACGGAGTCGGAGGTTTGTAAGTACGGAGCTGGAAGTTCATCGGCACGGAGCCGGAGGTTTATCGGCACGGAGCAGGAGGTTTATCGGCGCGGAGCCGAAGGTTATCAGCACGGAGCTGGTGGTTTATCGGCACGAAGCCGAAGGTTTATCAGCACGGATCTAAAAAGGCATTTTGTAAAAGGTAGATTAACTGATAGCTCTGAGTTGGGTTGGGTATGAGTTGTGATCTTGACTCGAAACATATGTGGGCCATGGACCCATCTGAAAGTGGGTATGAGTCGTAGACCTCGCTTGAAATAAATATGGGTTATGGAGTCATTTGGAAATGGATATGGGTCGTAGAATCATTTGAAGTGGATATGGGTCGTGAACCCATTTGGAATGGATATAGGTTGTGGATCCATTTGGGTATAGATATGGGTCGTTAACCTAATTGGAAGTGGATATGGGTCATGGACCCATTTGAATATGGTATGGGTCGTGGACCCATTTAGAAGTGGATATGGGTCGTGGACCCATTTAGAAGTGGTGTGGGTCGTGGAGCCATTTAGAAGTGGATATGGGTCGTGGACCCAATTAGAAGTGGATACGAGTGGTGGACCCATTTGGAAGTGGTGTGGGTCGTGGACCCATTTAGAAGTGGATATGAGTCGTAGACCCAATTAGAAGTGGATACGGATGGTGGACCTATTTGGAAGTGGATATGGATCGTGGATCCAATTGGAAGTGGATATGGGTGATGGACCCATTTGGATATGGTATGGGTCGTGGACCCATCTAGAAGTGGATATGGGTCATGGACCCAATTGGAAGTGAATATGGGTTGTGGACCCATTTGGATATGGTATGAGTCGTGGACCCATTTAGAAGTGGTATGGGTCGTAGACCCAATTTGAAGTGGATATGGGTTGTGGACCCATTTAGAAGTGGTATGGGTCGTAGATCCAATTGGAAGTGGATATGGGTTGTGGACCCATTTGGATATGGTATGGGTCGTGAATCCATTAGAAGTGGATACGGATGGTGGACCTATTTGGAAGTGGATATGGATCGTGGATCCAATTGGAAGTGGATATGGGTGATGGACCCATTTGGATATGGTATGGGTCGTGGACCCATCTAGAAGTGGATATGGTCATGGACCCAATTGGAAGTGAATATGGGTTGTGGACCCATTTGGATATGGTATGAGTCGTGGACCCATTTAGAAGTGGTATGGGTCGTAGACCCAATTTGAAGTGGATATGGGTTGTGGACCCATTTAGAAGTGGTATGGGTCGTAGATCCAATTGGAAGTGGATATGGGTTGTGGACCCATTTGGATATGGTATGGGTCGTGAATCCAATTAGAAGTGGATACAGGTCGTGGACCCATTTGGAAGTAGATATGGGTCGTGGACCCAATTGGAAATGGATATGGGTTATGGACCCATTTGGATATGGTATGGGTCGTGGACCCAATTGGAAGTGGATGTGGGTTATGGACCCAATTGGATATGGTATGGGTCGTGGACCCATCTAGAAGTAGATATGGGTCGTAAACCTAGTTCGAAGTGGGTATGGGTTATAGACCCATTTGGAAATGGATATGAGTCGTGGACCCATTTTGGTGTGGATACGAGTCACAGACCCGATTCAGAGTAGTTATGGGTAAGGTTGATAGTGTGTCACATTGGGTCCGGATCAACTTTGATAGGTAGAGTGGAGGCGAGCTCCATTTGGGTCAAATACAAAGTGGCGAGGGGTAGACCCTAAGTTTAACTAAGAAATGACTTATTTAATCATTTTCAAGCCTTAAAACTTAAAAGAAAAATAAAGTCCAAAAGAAAAGTTGTCAAGACTGATGTAAGAGACAAAATGAGCAAAAAATTTTTTTTTTTTTTTTTTAGGGTCCGTTTTTAATGAACGGACCGAAGAGTTTTTGTATTGGTCCGCTATTTAAAAACGGACCAGAACCTTAATTTTTGCAATTTTTTTTTTTAAAGATTTGAGGTACATAGCCTCTGTTTTTTGGCTTGGGGTACAATTTTTTATTTTTTATTTTTTATTTTTTATGATGCAAAGCATAAAAATATATACAGATTTCCCCCTTTACCTAGGGGGACATGTAAGGAAATAAAGAAAAAAAAGCCTAAAATCTATACAACTTTGCCCCTTTGACATTACAACCTTGCCTTCAAGGGCTAAAAAAAAAGAAGATTACAAGATATCCAAGGGTTGATACATCTTGACATTTGTGTCCTATGCCTCTAATCATAGTTTGATGCATGCGGCTATAGGTGGTTTGAGGTTACTTAATCTTTAAAGCTCCATGCACATTGAAATGTACACTTCTTAGGTTGGTGATTGAGGTTGATGTTCTCCTCCCCGCCTCCCCAAATGAATGATCTAGGGGGCTTGAGAGTACTGGCATCCGGGGTTAGATTTTTAAAATAGGAGAAGGTGGTTTGTACAATGAGATATGAATCGAATGTGCACAAGTGCGTTACAATATATATCAACCCTTACAACTTTGAATCACAACAAGATAATAAAATAAATATTACATGCATTCCAACATAGAAGAGAAAATCATAAACACAACAAAGTGAATCAACCAACAAATATGTTAGTAATAAAAATAAACTAAGAAATAAACCTGAGCCTTTGACCTATTGTGAGCCACACAGTCACATGTCCCGATTGTCAACGTAGTACTAGTACCTGGTCGGTCCCCTTGTGGGATGCCAAATCATTTATGAAAGCTACAACTCTTGACTCGTACCCGTAGGTACATAAAAGATAATCCAAGATCCTGTCCCGCTGTACCCTACTGTATGAGGGGGTTAGACTACGTCTATTCTAGACGAGAGGTATTTAAGTGGGCCCTTACTCAGCATTGTGCGCCACCTCTCAACTGGGGATCAAACTGGCTGTTTTTGGCTTTAGAGAAGTGAGTTGAGGTTTGAGATTATCACCTATGCGGTATATCAAACCAAGTCACCACGTATCGAGAGGTATATATGTGTGCTTGGGCAAGGGTGGCCAGATAAAAATGCATTGCACGTAGTAAGTTTAGAATCTAGAAACCTTCCCTATAGGTCACGACTCGAACTTATCGTGGGTGTTCCTAGGTTGTTTATTAAATGGAACCTTTTGATTGATGAGTGTATGTGAATGATGTGAATGATGAGATCAGAGTGTATGACTGGCCTCAAAAATCAAAAAATTTATTTTTAGAAATTAAAATAGGTGCACCGACCCAATAAAGAATCCATCCTTTTACAATAATGACCCAGTCCATTTCGATCTAACAATCATGATAGACCGGGCCATTTGAATCAGAATGGAAATCAAATTTTCAAAGAAGAAAAATGGTTTACAAAAGAAAAATATTTTCCAGAAAAGAATGTTTTCCAAAAGAAGTGTTCTCTAGAAAAATATTTTCCAAGAAAAAATATTTTTCATAAGAACAAGATTTTCTGAAAGGAAAATATTTTCTAAATAAAAAGAAAATTGATATTTTACATGGACCTTGGAAGAGTACTAAAATACCCTTTTGTGTCAAACTAGGATGCTAGTCGCAGGCGATAACGCAATCGATCAGTTAGTCAAAACAACCATCATAGGGATGCACCCAGTAGAAAAGATTAATTTTGGAAGATTCATGTTGAGGAGTACTTTTTACTTCCACGAGTTTGAGATAGACTAGAACCTCTTATGTGCTATGGCTAAGCGATGAAACCCCTACCTTCATATGTTTCATATTGGGCATATGCACTTGTGCCCCACTCACGAGGATTATTGTGACATCATGGGGATATCTACTTCAGGGCCTTTAGTCAGGCCCTCATTGAAGACCGGTTATTTTGGTGACTTCGCCACAGGACTGAACATTTTCAAGGAAGAAGCCAAGGCCTTAGTTTATAACGGGAGATTGGACTTAGTATTTTTATTGGGCCCGTATCGCTCCCGCAGTCATCTCATCAATGTAAAATTAGAAGCCTGGCGAGCCACTAGAGACTATCGATTGTGTCCAGGAATCCTAGCCCAATACATACTGACCTCTAATAGTGATGGCCAAACTATCCCTTAGTCCTTCATAGATATAGCTTCTCAACTCTCAAGGAAAGCCAACCTGGTACCTCTCATACTTGCTGAAACTTTCTGACCCTACTTACTTTATACGTGACTTTGTGACCATCTCAAAATTGTAGATGTTCTTTCAAACCTCGAATATGGACCAGAACACTTTTCCAAGAGAAACCTGTTAATGCATCACAACTCAGTCAAGGCTTGGAGCAAATGGTTAGACTCTCGCCTTGCACGTCATATCAATTTAAGGTGCCCTTGGTGGATGACTGATCCCCCTGTTCTAGGAACCAAAGGATCCTACTATGTTCATCTGATCGATTTAGAAGAAACATCTTTTTACCATCCTAATTTGATCCCAGAACAGTACGACGTACTCATAGAGTTATCTTTATCTCAGCACAAAGCTTTCTTTCCCCCCGAGTCTTTGACTGAAAAGTTAGTACATCTCATTTAGAAGGCTTGGAGCAAGCGCACCTTAGGGTATCCAGATGGACCAGCAGAATCAAAGAGCCAGTTGTTAGAGCCAATAGGGTCAAGCCTGAGATCAATCCTGATGACTATCAAGACAAAGCCAAGCGTCCATGTAAAAATAGTTCAAGTCAAATTTGTTGAAAGATATTTTTAATAAGAACATTTATTTGTCAATCATGTTCAATAAAGCTATTTTTCTTTCAAATAAATATTTATTTCTTCTTTGAATGTTCATTGTGTGAATGGATTAATTAATGGATTGGTGCACTAACCTCAATAAAATGATTCCTTAAAATGTTATCAAGAGGGTAATACCGAAATTGACTAAATTTACCTTTGATGGGGTCATATAAGATAATCATTGCGCCCAAACTCAAGCGTCCACCTCCTAGTTGGAGTCGTAAGTCCAGTCGGTTAGAACGAGCTACAATACCAAGTCAACAAGCAGAGATGGCTCAGAATCTGAACTCATAGAGATCCGTAAGATGTTGGCAACTTTTACCAATGATATCAACAGTATAAAAGGCAAAGTGGAAGTATTAGAACAGACCTCGGAATCAATGGGCAATCCCCTAGATTACCCAAAAGGAAAGAAGGCAGAAGAGAGACGTCCATGTGAAGTTTTCGAACTCAACGGAGATGAAGAGTATGTTGATGAAAATCCGGTGTTAGCTAACAGAATGTCTCAATTAGAGTCGACTATGAAGAGTATAAAGGGTATTGATGAAATTGCAGCAGGCATTGAAGCTCTGAATCGCATCCTTAGAATTTATTTACCTGAGAAGTTTGTGATGCCGGAAATGGACAAGTTTAGTGGTATAAGGTGTGCAAAAACACATCTTAAGGTGTATGTTACTAACATATGCACTATGGGGCTAAGCGACGAACAGATGACGTTATTGTTTCAGAGAACTTTGTCAGGATCAGTACTACGTTGGCTGATGTCTCAAGATCTAGTTACTGTGGGTACATGGGAGAACATGTTAAAGCCTTTCTGGCATCATTTTAAGTACAGTACCAAGATTGAGACCTCAAGAAGAGATTTGGAATTAATTAAACAGAAGAATGGGGATACATTCACTGATTTCATTGGTCGCTGGAGGGCCAAGACTGCTCAAATGTAGGATAGACCTTCAGAGAAGGAACAAGTAGTGATTATCCTAAAGAACCTCTCACAAGGATATGCTTAACACCTAGTAGCTCAATATCTCCTTACTTTTGAGTCTTTGATACAAGTCGGAAGTCAACTCAATGACACTTTTGCCTCTAGGGTTCTCTCTAACCCCTCGAATAACAAGTCTAAGAAACCTTATGTTTCTAAACCTAGTACCAACCATGTCTACATAGCCAACATGACAGCTACCCCAGCTCAACCCCCAGTCCGAACTAATAACCAGGCTCACCCAAGTCAACCTCGAACTCCGCGTCAATTTACTAATCTAGGGATGAGTCTCACTGTAGCTCTTCACAAATTAGTGAAAAAAGGGCTTCTTACCCCTATCCAACCCCGATCTTTACCTAATCCCTTGCCAGCTAGACACAATTCTAACTTGTTCTGCGAGTTCCATCAAAACCCTGGCCATCACACGGATCGATGTATTACCTTGTGTCATGCCATTCAAAACTTGATTGACAACAAAAAGATCACAATCCCTAGCCCACCAAATGTCACCACTAATCAACTACCTACCTAGCAACCTCCACTAACCCTAAACATGGTTTCTCACACACCATTGTCATTCGATCCTGTCTCTCTTATCCATCCCATCCAAGTCAAGTCGCCTAGTTACCCCTTTGCCGGGATAGCCTTCACTGATGAGATTTTCACCACAAACTATGAACCATTTGATTTAACCTCAAATGATACGTATTATTTATCCCCGCCTCGCTATAGTAGCCCTGCATTCACTAGTTACCTATTGGCTCAGATGAACCCAAAAAGCCCAGTATTTTTGACAAATGAAAACCCATACTTGTTAACTGAAAAAGATGAGCCTTTCTCCCTCTCTTGTGATGAAGTTAGACATATGAGTCGAGGAGGAAGAGTTTTTAAGCCACAAGAACTCTGTGTTGATAATCCGACAATCCTAGCAAGAAAAGAAAGAGAAGATCCTATCAAAGAAAATATCAAAGAAGATAACTCCGTGATCAAGCAATTGAAGAAATTAGGAGCTAATATCTCGGTTTGGGGTTTACTTATGGCTTCCACTGCCCATAGGGAGGCTATTCTCAAAGCATTAAGTACAGCCCAAGTCTCCCTTGATACTTTTCTAGATCAGCTGGCCAACATAGTAAGGGCGACTTATGTGGAGAATATCTTATCCTTCTCAGACTCAGAACTCCCAAAAGAAGGAGCAAGCCACACTAAGCCATTGCACATCACAGTTGACTGTAATGAGATGAGGGTACCTCTGGTATTGATCGATAATGGGAGTGCATTAAATGTTTGCCCTTTGGAGATCGCCACTTGCCTTGGGTTTCAAACTGAAGATCTCAAGCCCACTAATCAAGGGGTTAGGGCCTATGATAACACCAAAAGGGATGTACTAGGAATTTTACACCTTCGATTATCCACAGGCATAGTTGAATTTCTTGTGGAATTTCAGGTTATCGATATCTAGTATTCTTTCAATTTATTGTTAGGGAGGCCATGGTTACACCAGATCAAAGCTATCTCTTCCACGCTGCACCAAAAGGTCAAGTTTATCAAGGATGGGCTAGTGATTACTCTCCATGGAGATGCTGAAATTGTAGGGATTATAAACAGTACTGAAGCTAAGGATGAGCCATTGCTTGAGATTCAGCCAGAACAACAGGGAGTAGAACTCAGTGGGTTCGAGTTTGAGAAGATATGCTCAGTCCAATGGGATCCAGCCATGAAAGAATACTTTCTAATGAAAAATACTTCTAACTGTTACATGGCCAATATATTCAGGAAAATAAGATTTTTTCCTAGTATGGGCTTAAGTCGCAAGCAGTAAGGTATTAAAGAGGCACCAGTGATTAAAGAGGTTATCGGCACATTCGGACTAGGATTAAGCCTACTAATGAAGATTGGGCCCAATACTGGAAGACAAAATGGGACAAGATAATCGCAAAAAGGTAAAGACGCACTATGAATCTCATCAAAATGAAGTCCTATAGTAAGACCCTTAATGGCTATTTCATGAAGGAAGGAAAATATTTTCATTACTGTGGGTTCCTAGAGCCGTTCATTGACCACATCACAGGTACTCGTCTGTCGGGGTTTGAGATTTTCTTTGGTATGGATTGTCCTGAAAAGGAAGCAAGTACAGAAGCTGAAAAGAAGAAAATTGAAGACTGATAGCTCAATCTAGACTCCCTCAACATTGACCAGTTATTCATTGAAGATCACAGTGTCCTGGTGTTGTCATTTGAGAAAGGGATCCCAAATCCTCAGTTTATAATCAAACCTGCTATAGGGGGGTCTCTCTAGCTATCATGTAATTAGTCTTGTGTTGCATGTCAAGACCGGGTCTATCAGTCCTCTTAGTCCTATTCAGTCTGACATTCCAGATGAATCATTTGTTTCTGCTGAGTCAAGTAAGTCCATTATTTTTGCTAAGTCAAGTGAGTCTGTTAAATCTGCAATGAGTCCTGTTACCCCCATCTCCTTTTAATGAAATGAAAAAAAATTTCGATTACCCCGAGTGTAATAGTAATTTAACTAATAATCTGGCTTCGGATGGAGAGTCTTCTGACGAAGAACCTCCCCCTGAAATAATCAAATTACTTGAACAAGAAAATGAAAATCGGGCTCAACCTTTAATGGATGAAGTAGAGGTTATCAACCTCGGAACAAAAGAAAGTCCTCAAGAGATTCGGATTGGGATCACATTATCCCCCGATGAATGCAAAGGGATAGTAGACTTGCTGAGAAAGTTCAAAGACAAGTTCACGTGGTTTTGCGAGGATATGTCGGGAATAAGCACAGACATTGTTCAACATTGGATTCCGTTATATCCGGATGCTCGACCCATTAAATAGAAACTTCAACGTATGAAGTCGGAATGGACTCTGAAAATTAAAGAAGAAGTTACGAAGCAGATTAACGCTGGATTTTTGGAAGTAGTAGAATACCCTGATGGATTGCCAATGTCGTCTCGGTGCCTAAAAAGGATGGAAAGTCAGAATGTGTGTAGACTTTAGAGACCTAAACAAAGCAAGCCCAAAAGATAGTTTTCCTTTACCACACATAGATGTTCTAGTAGATAGTACGGTAGGGCACGCTTTGCTGTCCTTCATGGATAGTTTTTCGGGGTACAATCAGATAAAAATGGATCCTCGGGATATGCAAAAAATGTCGTTCATCACACAGTGGGGAACCTTTTGCTACAAGATTATGCCTTTTGATTTGAAGAATGCCGGAACCACCTATCAATGATCAGCCACGACTCTACTACATGACATGATACACAAGGAAGTCGAAGTTTATGTAGATGATATGATAGTCAAATCCAAAGAACAACTGGGGCATGTTGCTGCGTTAGAAAAATTTCTCACAATGATTCAAAAGTTCAAACTTCACCTCAACCCGCAGAAATATGTATTTGGAGTAACTTCTAGAAATTTATTGGGATTTGTGGTCAGTCAAAGAAGGGTCGAAGTTGGCCTTGTGACGATTACAACTATCCAAGAGATGCCACCGCCGGAAGCGGAAAAGCAAATTCAAGATTTTTTAGGCAGAATCCAGTATGTCAGCAGATTCATCGCTCAACTCACCAACATTTACGAACCTATTTTCAAGCTTCTCAAGAAGAATGAACCAACAGTTTGGAATGGGCAATGTCAAAAGGCCTTCAACCAAGTCAAGGAGTATCTCTTGAACCCGTCTATTTTGGTTCCACCTACAACGGGTGAACCACTTCTTCTTTATCTGTCAGTCATAGAAGAAGCTATGGGATGCATGCTTGCATAGTATGACAAAGATACTCGTAAAGAAAGGACTATCTGCTACATCAGTAAGAAGATGTTAGAGTATGAACGAAAGTATTCAGCCCTGGAAAAAACTTGCTTGGTACTAGTATGGGCTACTCAGAGACTTCGACACTATATACTATCTCATTCAATCATCTTGTTATCTCGGATGGATCCTCTTACGTATCTTTTCGGGAAATTGGCACTGATAGGGAGAACTACACGATGGTTATTGTTGTTATTAGAGTTTGACATCATGCACGTTACACAGAAATCTATCAAATTGAGAGCTGTAGCAGAATACTTGACAGATCACCCGGTTGTAGAAGGAATAAGGCCTGTTAATCAGTTCCGAGATGAGAATATCTTGCATGTTGAAGAAGAGCCTCAGAACCAAACATAACAGTTGTATTTTGATGGAGCCGCCAATCGGAATGGGCATGGAATAGGGGCAGTCATGTTTTCTCTGGAAGGATGCCACATTCCGATCGCTATTATATTAGCCTTCTCTAACACCAATAACACAGTCGAATATGAGGCATGCATCGCAGGACTTGAACCTGCTTTAAATTTAGGCATTACAGAAATTGAAATTTTTGGGGATTCAGCCTTGATCATTGGAAGAATGGAAGGCTAGGGACGAAAAGTTGAAGCCTAACCATGAGTATTTGTTAAACCTAGTGAGTAAGTTTAAAGCTATTATGTTCCAACATGTGTCAAGGGAAGATAATAGATTTGTTGACTCATTAGCTACTCTATCTTCAATGATCCATTTGCCCCCTAGCATGGAATTGAGGCCGATCACTGTCGAAGTCAAAGATAAACCTGCATATTGTTGCTAAATCAACATTGCTACTCGACTACCTGATGGAAAATCGTGGTACACAAACATTAAAAAGGTGTTGTAAAAACAAGAATTTCCAGAAGAAGCATCGAGGAAGGAACGACAAGCCATACTAAGATTAACATCTCAATTCATCCTATGCGTAGGAAGTTTATACAAAAGGTCTTATGATGGGATTCATTTGTCATGCGTCAATGAAAATCAAGCTGAACAGATAATGGTTGAACTACATTTAGGAGAATGCGGCCCTCACATTAGTGGGAAAATGTTAGTTAAGAAAATTATGAGACAAGGGTACTACTGGCCTACGATGAAAACAAATTGTCATCACATGGTCAAGACTTGCCACAAATGTCAAATACATGCAAATCTCATACATGTGCCACCATCTCGATTAGTTGGTCTGACGTCACTATGGCCATTCTCAGTTTAGGGAATTGACATCATTGGTAAAATATCGCCTAAAGCATCAAACGGGTATGAATACATTTTAGTTGCTATCGATTATTTTACTAAGTGGGTCGAAGCTGCCTCTTATGTTGTCTTCACTGCGTTTCAAGTTGCAAAGTTTATCTAAACGAACATCATCAGTCGGTACGGGGTACCTTCGGAACTGATTTCTAATAACGGGTCACATTTCAAAGTTGAGGTTATTACTTTGTGTTCAAAGTTCAAAATATCATACCACAAATCATCTCCTTACCACCCTTAGACTAATGGAGCAGTCGAAGCAGCTAATAAGAATTTTAAGACTATCATCAGGCAAATGTGTCAATCACATCGAGATTGATCTGAAAAACTGCCATTTGTACTATGCGCATATCGAACTTCAATTCGATCCTCTACTGGAGCTACTCCCTACTCCTTAGTGTATGGCATGGAAACGGTCTTGCCAGTTGAAATGAAAATTCTATCTCTCAGGGTCTTGTTGGAAAGTCAGTTGTCAAAAACAGATTGGGTTCGCCAGCGGTATGAAGAATTGAATTTGATCGAAGAAAAACGACTGAGAGCTTTGTATCACGTGCAAGCTTATCAAAGAAGAGTCGCCTGTGCATTTGACAAAAAGATCAAGGCCTGTCACTTACAAGTCGGGGATTTAGTACTCAAAGAGAATCGGACACCTATCTTCGACCCTAGAGGGAAGTTCAAACCAAATTGGAAAGATCCGTTCATCATCAAGGAAATATTACCAGGAAAAGCTGTCAGGCTTCAAGATCATGATGGAATCGAGTTACCAGAACCAATCAACCTTGACCAAATCAAACGGTACTACATTTAAAGAGGTCATTTTTGACCGAATCAATTTTCCTACTACCTAGTTCATTATCTCCTTTCACAACCCCTTTGCAGCCTGTTCAAAAAAAGAAAAATTATGCATTTTACTTCTTAGCCTGCTTACCTAACTCAGGGGTGAAAAAAATTTGAACTACGTTTTGGTCTAATCCCAAAATTCTGGGGTACTTAGGCAACTTGAGAAGTTACTTCAGGCCCGACCACATCAAAATAAAAGAATAGATTCCCCGACAAAGAAAAAAAATCTAAAAGAAAAAATTTAAAAGAAAAAGAAATATCATCCAAAATGGGGAAGAAAATTTTTTAAATGAAATGCCACACAAAGGGCATTTGGGTTTTTGAGCCTCAAAATTCCTTTCTTTTTATACCCAGTCATAAGCTTATGTAGACACCCCATTTTTGCACTCGCTTGATTAATCAACTCGTCAGCCCGATCGCAACGGTTCCCAATGATGGATGTTTATTCCAATACTTTATTTTGTTACCAGATATGTTTCAGAAATTCGGATGAGGTATCTCGAACTGACAAAACTTAGAAACCACGCTACGCTAGGAAAATATGACCCCAGGAACATAGAAATCATCATCTTGCAGACCAAAAAGAAGCTTCACGATAAAAATCACTAAAAATAATCAAATTACCAAAATACCCCAAACATCAAAACAACTCTAGAACCTACGTTACGCTTAGGAAAACCCATTCAAACACATAAAACCACAAATCGAAATCAAATAAACCACTTCGCCAATTTTCACTAAAAATGACAAAATTACGAAAATACCCCTCATAAAATTCATAATCATTTCACACAAAAATTTCATAAATGACAAAAACTAACATTCTCATTGAATTCCTTACGAAAAACTGATTCCAAAACATCCTAGAACATTGAAAAATGACTTAAAACGTAAAAAATCCTCTCCGAGGGCAAAATAGTAATTTTACAACTTTAATAATTAAAAATTTCAAAATTAATAAATAAATCATTAAAAAATGTCAAGTGAAACATTAAAGTCAATCAAGTAAGACCAAAGTCAAGTAAGGCTAAAGTCAAAACATTAAAGTCAACCAAGAAAGACTAAAGTCAAAGTGTTAAAGTCAATCTCATAAGACTAAAGTCAAAATCCTAAATCAAAATACTAATCAAGTCAATCTCATAAGACTAAAAGTCAAAACCCTAAATCAAAACCCTAATGTAAACTAATCAAGTCAATCTCATTAGACTAAAAGTCAAAACCCTAAATTAAAACCCTAAAGACTAAGTCCATCTCATGAGACAAAAGTTTAAACCCTAATTGAAACCCTAAAAGAAACCCTAATAAAACCCTAATGCTTCTAAGAAACGTTATAAAAAAGAGCCTCCATACCCTATTTTCGTATCAAAGAAAAAATCCTAGAAAAAGTAGGTGAAGAAGCCTCCACAATCTCCTCAAAACCCTAATTTTGGAGCCCCAACTCCTTCCCTAACACCCCTACTTCGATTTTAGCCTAAAAAACACATAGAAACATTTCAAAAACACTCCAAAAATCCACAACAAATTCAAAGTATCCAAATCGAAGAAGAAGATACCTTACCTCGGAGATCAGAAATTAGATCCGGAGATAGAACGAAGTTAGGAATACGATATAAGAAGTCGTTTTCACCAGATCTGAGGGAATAGCACTTTTGCAGATCGAAGGTAAGTTTTTTTCATTATTTTTTAATCTAGGTTTGTCATTAGCGATGTAGATTTATTTGGGATAAGTAGAGACCGGCAATGGCTGGGCGGGGTTAGTGCCTAACACCTTCCAACCCCGTAACATGATCCCTGAATTCAGATTTTCTGTAGTAGATTAGTTCATTATCCATTTTAGAGTCATTTTGGTTCCTGGACCATAATAACTAGGTGGCGACTCCCAAATCTCAAGGGTTAAAAGTGGATCCGCACACCCCGTGGATCGAGGGCGCTTTCAGTGGCGACTCTACTGGGGACTATTAAGGATCAAACTTGAAAAACCCCAAGTATGTGAGCATTGCCAAGATGACCAAGTTTTTTTATTATTTAGTTCGATTTATTTTATTTATTTTTCCTATTTATTTATTTTTATGACTTGATTGTAGATGATTTTGGGCATTGCATTTTTTTTCCAATTAAGGATCACTTTTTGATGACCCCTAAATAATGAAAGATTCGAATTGACCTATGAAAATGATGGAATGATGAAGGTTGGATAGAAATATTAAAATAATTTTAGAGAATATTCTAGTGAGAATTAAGTCTAAGAACCTATTAATAAAACATAGATCTCATCGAGTAGATTAATTTAGAATCTGAGTTCACTCAATTTCGTTATCGGAAGCCTTAGATATCATCGATGCAAGTTCAATCTGTAAATCTGGAATTATTTCTGAATGAAAGTTGGGACAGCAATGTTAAAACATTTTTACAGAATATTTTAGTGAGAATTAAGTCTGGGAACCTATTAATAAAATGTAGATCTCATCGAGTAGATTAATTTAGAATCTGAGTTCACTCAATTTCGTTATCAGAAGCCTTAGATATCATCGATGCAAGTTCAATCTGTAAATCTGGAACTATTTCTGAATGAAGGTTGGGACAACAATGTTAAAACGTTTTTATAGAACATTCTAGCGAGAACTAAGTCTGGGCACCTATTAATAAAATGTAGATCTCATCGAGTAGACTAATTTAGAGCTTGAGTTCACTCAATTTCGTTATCGGGAGCCTTAGATATCATCGATACAAGTTCGGATTGTATTTTCCTAATTCACAGAAAATCCGAATTTATCTAATGTTAGCACAATTAATGTTCCTAAGAGTGAGCTCATCTCAACCATTGTCATTCTATCATCAATGTAACATCTATTGGAATCTCGATTTATTTTGGATTACCCAAAAGTGATCATTGATTGGACCTTAAAAATTATAAAAATTATGCCTATTGCAATGTTGTTTGATCAATTATTATATGCCATTCTCATTAATTGATTTGCCATGATCTTGACAGATATATTTGTGATGTGTTTGCTTTCATCTTAATTTCGATGTGATGGGTTTTGTATTATTTTCTTGATCAATATTCATTTGATATCCATATGTGATGACATAATCTGGCCCATGTGTTTGAAAAAGGCCCCGGGCACACCCCACCCTGTGTTGCACACACCATATGCACGTTTACTGTTTTACCCACTTACACGTCCCATATAGCCAACGTGGCACTAGTGCGTGGCTCGGTCTCTTCGGAGATGCGACGTCATTCATGAAAACCACAACTACAGTCACGTACCGTAGGGTATATCAAATTGGGGGCATCAATACCGTCTGATCAGGTGATTCTGAGAAGTATATTGATGCACCCAGGCTGGAGCGACCTGAACCTTTGACCTATTGTAAGCCACACAGTTACATGTCCCGATTGCCAACGTAGTACTAGTACGTGGTCGGTCCCCTCGTGGGATGCCAAACCATTTATGAAAGCTACAACTCTTGACTCGTACCCGCAGGTATAAAAAATAATCTAAGTATATCAATTGCACTTCTTGGTCAAAATCGGTGCCTAAGCGAGATTTTGCCCCGATGTACCTTACTGTACGAGGGGGATAGACTACGTCTATTCTAGACGAGAGGTACTTAAGTGGGCCCTTGCTCAGCATTGTGCACCACCTCTCAACTGGAGATCAAACTGACTGTTTTTGGCTTCAGAGAAGTGACTTGAGGTTTTAGATTATCACCTATACGGTATATCAAACCAAGTGACCACGTATCGAGAGGTATATAGGTGTATTTGGGCAGGGGTGGCCAGATAAAATGCATTGTACGTAGTAAGCTTAGAGTCTAGAAACCTTCCCTGTAGGCCACGACTCGAACTTATAGTGGGTATTCCCGGGTTGCTCCATTTAATCTAACCAAAAGGTAAGTGGGCGGACCGATCTACACCGTTCAAATTAAACCCGCAATATCGGTCCGACCCAACTGGTAAAATACACCAATCAATTTGAACCAATTAAACTAGTTGGGCCAATTGACAAATGGATCTAACTGAACAATATCAAATCGGTTAGACCAATTGGTTTTTAGGTTCAAAGATTCAACCTAGCTCATACCGAAAAGATGCAATTAGGAGGTCAAACTAATTAGTTTGACCCTAGGTTCAACCCCAACCAGGGGTAGACCCGTAATTACTTCTTTCACCGTTGTGGTCTTTATAGATTTATAATGCATTTGGACGTAATGTTTACAATCGGACCTGGGCTAAATCATATCAGATTTCTTTTTATCATGTGGTTGAGAATCCAACCTTCCGAGTCAATAGTTGATCCTGATTTACTTCTAATTAGGTAATAATTGCTCATCGGCGTTTTAAACCAACCGTGCCACTTTGGGTCCGTGAAAAGAGTCGTCTCACCAGAGTACCTTTGTCAAGCCTAAGTAGTCAACACTCTTCACAAGAAGAAACAAGTACAATGGATGAAGCAACACTCCGTCAGATTTTGGACTCCTTTCAAGCGCAGATAATTGCTTCTGTCCAGACACAAATTGAGACCCTGAAGACTGAAAAGAAAAAAGATAAAGTTGTAGAACCTCAGACCGTGTTTGATCTGGTTAAAGATTTTGAAGATGATCAAGTGTCCTTTAACCCTATATTAGCTCATCGAATAACTCAGGTAGAAACTACATTGAAGAATATCAAGGATCCTGACGATCTCACCCTTGGATTAGGGGCAATGACATTATTTCCTACAGTCCGTCTGCCAGAAAAGTTCACAATGCCAGATGTGGATAAATTTGATGAGACTAGATGCCCTAGGACTCACTTGAAAATATATATCGGTATCATGCAGTCTCAAGGTCTGAGTGAAGAACAGATGGCCCAACTTTTTCAGAGAACCCTTACAGGTCCTGCCTTACGCTGGTTAATGTCACTAGATTCGTCTCGAGTAAGAACATGGCATGAATTGATGAAAGAGTTCATTGGTCGATACTCCTTTAACACGGACATTGAACTCACAAGAAGATATCTAGAAACAACTAAGCAGAACCCCGGGGAAACCTTCACAGAATTTATTGATCGATGGAGAGCTAAAGCCGCTCAGTTATGGGACCGACCTCAAGAGAAAGAGCAAGTTAAGATCATCCTCAGGAATCTTACTCCCAATTATGCCAAGTACCTAATGCCTCAATACTTGCCTACATTTCAATCTCTTCTTGAAGCCAGAAACCAAGTTGAGGATGCCTACTCTTCGGGACTTTTTGGCAACTCATCTGAGTCAAAATCCAAACACTTCAAACCCAGTACAAATTCCTTGCAAGTGGCCCACACCTCTTTTGCCCTAACTCCTCAAGCCACTCAATCCTCACAAGCCAAGCCTAGGAGACAATTCTCCAATCTCGGGATGTCCCTTAGTGTTGTCTACCAAAAACTAATGAAAAGGGGACTATTGACACCGTTACGACCCAAGCTGTTGCCTAACCCTCTCCCTCCAAACTTGAACAATAGGCAATTCTGTGAATTCCATCAAATGCTCGGCCATGTTCTGGATAGGTGTAATACCCTCCGCCATGCTATCCAAGACCTTATTGAACAAGGGAAAGTTACGATACCTGCTCCTACCGCGCCTAATGTCAAAACTAACCCTTTGCCTACTTTTCAAAATCAACCCCCTCCTACTCTGAATCTAATATCCATGTCCAAACCTGAATCAGTTGACCCAGCTTCTTTTATCCGCTTGATTGGTCTTGATAGTACATCTTTATCATGCCAGAATGGGCTCATTTGCCCTGAGACAATGACAGAACTGAAAAGCAAGGACAATATGAAAGTAATGGGTTATTCAGCGTCAAACAAGCTTGAATCAGAACATGAAGGTATGGTAAAAGCGGACGAGCCTGAATCATCCCTTATGAAGATATCCAAAGTGGCATAGACCCTAGCGCTGTGTCCTTCCATTCAGAATCATATCCCTATTTTCAGTTTTTTTTCCTTAAGTGTCAGTTGCGTCAGTCTTTAAATTCAGTCGGTCAGTTCCATTATGTTAAGATTTATTTTTTTAGTCAAGTTGGTAGGTCTATGTCTTTTTATTCCAATAAAGTAAAGAAGCTTTTGATTATCATGTATGCAATAATAATGTGAACATAAAATCTAACGTGGAGAATGACTCAGAGTTCACTAATTGAACTTGATAAATATTGGAATAGGAGAGTACACTCAAGAAGTGCATATTGGTACTACATTATCCTCAAAAGAACATGAGAAAATGATGAATTCATTTAAGAAATTCAGCAGTCTTTTCGCTTGATCTCATGAGGATATGGTAAATGCGAACACTATTTTACCTTTCGAATTGCACCAAAATGGATCAGAACTTAGTGTCAAGAGTGAACATCAAAGCCAAAGATCATCAGGAATGATGTAATTGAAACCGTCGACAAAGATGCCAAGATTTGCAAGAAGGAATCCCTCATAAAGGATAAAGGATTTTCTCGGAGTTATAGAAGAAGTGAACAGTCGAATGCGGAAAACTTAATCATATTTTACAAAAGAATATTGAAAGCAGTTCATTCTCAAAAGAAGATTGAAAGCGATTTATTCTCAAAAGAAGATCTTGCTCGACAAAGTAATCAAGACATTGAGTTCCCAGAACCTTGACCAGATCAAGTAACTTTCACTAAAGGAGGCCTTCTTTGGCCAAACTATTCTCTTATCTTGCCAAGAAAGAAAAATGACCCTCTTTAGCCCCTTGCAGCCTCTAAAAAAATTCAATAGTCTTTCTCTTTCTAAACCATACCAACTAACCTTGGGAGGGAAATCTTGTATGAACTACGTTTTGACCTGATCCCAAAAAGGAAAAAAAATGATTTGGGGTACATAGGCAACCTGAGAAGTTACTTCAGGCCTGGTCACAACAAAAAACAAAATATACATTCTCTTAAGGAAAGTGTCATCGAAAGGGAAAACCCCCTGTTGAAATGTGCAAAAGAAAATAATACTAAAAAGGGGGTATTAGAAGAAGAGAATCAAAAGAATTGAAGGAAAAGAAAAGAAACCCAAACTAGGGGCATTGAAAAAAAAAGAATAAAAAAATGAAGACAAAAATGCCTAACTAGGGACATTAGAAAGAAAGAGACTTAAGAGAGTTGTCTAAAAAAGAGAATGTCATACTAGGGGCATTTTGGGAAGTTGAGTCTTATACATTTTCTTTCTAAACCATGTCCTAAGCCCACCTACTAAGTCCTCCTGAATGTTAATTGATTTGGTTAAGGTCCAGAGAACCAAGGTTGTCAATTGAGTATCCAAGATCATCAAAAACAAAGAAGCCCGCTAAGTTGAAAATCCGAAAGGACGACTTAGGCAAAAGTTAGGGCATAAAAAAAAAAAAACAAGACTGCTAGGTTGAAAACCTGAAAAGGCGATCTAGGCAAAAATCAAAGCATCATCAAAAAAAGAAAAACAAAGTCCGCTAGATTGAAAACCTGAACAGGTGATCTAGGCAAAAATTAGGGCATCATCAAATCGAAGGAAAGATCTGTAGACACCCCATTTTTGCATCCGCCTGATTAATCAAGTCGTCGACCCGATCACAAAGGTTCCCAATGATGGATGTCTATTCTAATGCTTTATTTTGTTACTAGATATGTTTCAGAAATCCGGATGAGGTATCTCGAACTGACAAAACTTAGAAACCACGCTACGCTAGGAAAATACGACCCCAGAAACATAGAAATCATCATCTTGCAAACTAAAAGAAGCTTCACGATATAAATCACTAAAATTATCAAAAAACCCCTAACATCAAAATAACCCTAGAGCCTGCATTAAGCTTAGGAAAACCCACTCAAACACATAAAACAACAAATCGAAATCAAGTAAACCACTTCGCCAATTTTCACAAAATTTGACAAAATTATGAAAATACCCCTCATAAAGTTCACGATCATTTCATACAAAAAACTTCATAAATGACAAAGACCAACATTCCCATTGAATTCCTTACGAAAAACTAATTCCAAAACATCCTGGAACATTGAAAAACGACTTAAAACGTAAAAAATTCTCTCTAAGGGCAAAATGGTAATTTCACAATTTTAATAATTAAAATTTTCGAAATTAATAAATAAATCATTAAATAATGTAAAATGAAACATTAATAAAATTAATTATAAAATTAAACCAAAAAATTGAGCAATCAGGCTTTCAAGAAAAATTGTTGATAGTTCGCAAGATATTTCTTTAAGGACCCCCCCATTTGGGGGTCCAAAGAATCAAAGATATAATAGAGGGGGGTTCTCCAAAAATTTAAAGTCAATCAACCAAGATTAAAGTTAAGATATTAAAGTTAATCAAATAAGACTAAAGTCAAAATTAAAGTAAATTAAGTAAGACTAGAGTCAAGTATTAAAGTCAATCTCATAAGACTAAAGTCAAAACCCTAAATCAAAACCCTAATCTAAACTAATCGAGTCAATCTCATAAGAATAAGGTCAAAACCCTAAATCAAAACTCTAGTCTAAACTAATCAATTCAATCTCATAAGACTAAGGTCAAAATCCTAAATCAAAACCCTAATCTAAACTGATCAAGTCAATCTCATAAGACTAAAGTCAAAATCCTAAATTAAAACCTTAAAGACTAAGTCAAAACCCTAATTGAAACCCTAAAAGAAACCCTAATCAAACCCTAATACTTCTAAAAACTTTATAAATAGGAGCCTCCACACCATATTTTCGTATCAAAGAAAAAACCCAAGGAAAAGTAGGTGAAGAAGCCTCCACAACCCCTCCAAAACCCTAATTTTGGTGCTCCAACTCCTTCCCTAACACCCCTACTCCAATTTTAGCCTAAAAAATACCCAAGAACCTCTAAAAAACATTCCAAAAATTCACAACAAATTCGAAGCACCCAGATCCAAGAAAGAGATACTTTACCTCGGAGATCAGAAATCAGATCCGGAGATAGAATGAAGTAAGGAACACGGTACAAGAAGCCGTTTTCACCAGATCTGAGGGAATAGCACTTTTACAGATCAAAGGTAATCTTTTTTATTATTTTTTTTTCTAAGTTTGTCATTAGCAATGTAGATCTATTTGGGATAAGTAGAGACCGGCATTGGCCGGGCGGGATTGGTGCCTAAGACCTTCCAACCCCGTAACATGATCCCCGGATTCAGATTTCTATAGTAGATTAGTTCTTTTTTATCCATTGTAGGGTCAGTTTGGTTCCTAGACCACAATAACTAGGTGGCGACTCCCAAACTTCAAGGGTAAAAAGCGGATCTGCGCACCCCGCGGATCGAGGACGCTTTCAGTGGCGACTCTACTGGGGACTATTGAGGATCAAACTTGAAAAACCCCAAGTATGGGAGCATTGCCAAGATGACCTAGTTTTTTTTATTATTTAGTTGGATTTATTTTATTTATTTTTTCAATTTATTTATTTTTTTATCTTGATTGTAGATGATTTTGGGTATTGCATTTTTTTTTCCAATTAAGGATCACTTTTTGATGACCCCTAAATAATGAAAGATTCAAATTGACCTATGAAAATGATGGAATGATGAAGGTTGGACAGAAATATTAAAACATTTTTAGAGAATATTCTAGTGAGAATTATGTCTGGGAGCCTATTAATAAAACATAGATCTCGTCGAGTAGATTAATTTAGAATTTGAGTTCACTCAATTTCATTATCAGAAGCCTTAGATATCATCGATGCAAGTTCAATATGTAAATCTGGAATTATTTCTGAATGAAAGTTGGGACAGTAATGTTAAAACTTTTTTACAGAACAATTTAGTGAGAATTAAGTCTGGGAACCTTTAATAAAACGTAGATCTCATCGAATAGATTAATTTAAAACATGAGTTCACTCAATTTCGTTATCGAAAGCCTTAGATATCATCGATGCAAGTTCAATCTGTAAATCTGGAATTATTTCTGAATGAAAGTTGGGATAGCAATGTTAAAACGTTTTTACAGAACATTCTGGTGAGAACTAAGTTTGGACACCAATTAATAAAATGTAGATCTCATCGAGTAGATTAATTTAGAATTTGATTTCACTCGATTTCGTTATCGGGAGCCTTAGATATCATCAATGCAAGTTCAGATTGTATTTTCCTAATTCATAGAAAATCTGAATTTATCTAATGTTAGCACAATTAATGTTCTTGAGAGTGAGCTCATCTCAACCATTGTCATTCTATCATCAATGTAACACCTATTGGAATCTCGATTTATTTTGGATCACCCAAAAGTGATCATTGATTGGACCTTAAAAATTATAAAAATTATGCCTCTTGCAATGTTTGTTTGATCAATTATTATATGTCATGCTCATTAATTGATTTGCCATGATCTTGAAAGATATATTTGTGATGTGTTTGATTTCATCTTAATTTCAATGTGATGGGTTTTGGATTATTTTCTTGATCAATATTCATTTGATATCCATATGTGATGACGTAATCTGGCCCATGGGCCCATGTGTTTGAAAAAGGCCCCGGGCACACCCCACCCTGTTTTGCACACATCACAAGCATGTTTACTGGTTTACCCACTTACACGTCCCATATAGCCAATGTGGCACTAGTGCGTGGCTCGGTTTCTTCGGAGATGCGACGTCATTCATGAAAACTACAACTCTAGTCATGTACCTTAGGGTATATCAAACTGGGGGCATCAATACCGTCTGATTAGGTGATTCTTAGAGGTATATTGATGCACCCAGGCTGGAGCAACCTGAGCCTTTGACCTATTGTGAGCTACACAGTCACATGTCCCGATTGCCAACGTAGTACTAGTACGTGGTCGGTCCCCTCGTGGGATGCCAAACCATTTATGAAAGCTACAACCCTTAACTCGTACTCGTAGGTATAAAAGATAATCCAAGTGTATCAATTGCACTTCTTGGTCAAAACCGGTGCCTAAGCAGATCTTGCCCCGCTGTACCCTACTGTACGAGGGGGATAGACTACGTCTATTCTAGACCAGAGGTATTTAAGTGGGCCATTGCTCAGCATTGTGCGCCACCTCTCAATTGGAGATCAAACTGACTGTTTTTGGCTTTAGAGAAGTGAATTGAGATTTTAGATTATCACCTATACGGTATATCAAACCAAGTCACCACGTATCGAAAGGTATATAGGTGTGCTTGGACAAGGGTGGCCAGATAAAAATGCATTGCACGTAGTAAGCTTAGAGTCTAGAAACCTTCCCAGTAGGTCACGACTCAAACTTATCGTGGGTGTTCCCAGGTTGTTCATTGAATAGAATCTTATGAAACTTTGTGATTGATATGAATGTATGTGAATGATGAGATCGGAATGCATGTGAATGATGAGATCAGAGTGTATGATTGTCCTCAAGGATAAAAAATGTTATTTTTGAAAATCAAAATGGGTGCACCGACCCAATAAAAAATCCATCTCTTGCAAATGACCTAGCCCAACTCGATCCAACAATCCTGATGGACTGGGCCATTTAAATCGAAATAGAAATCAAATTTTCAAAGAAGAAAAATAGTTTACAAAGGGAAAGTATTTTCCAGAAAAAATATTTTCCAAAAGAAGTGTTTTTCAAAAAAAGTGTTATTCTCTAAAAAAAAATGTTTTCTAAGAAAAAACGTTTTCCAAAAAATATTTTCCAAGAGAAGATACTTTCCAAAAGAAAAGAAAAAGAAGGAAAAATAATTTGCAAAAGATCTATTTTTGCATGAAAAGTTTTTATGGACCTCAGAAAACTACCAAAAAATGTTGTAAAAAAATAATCAGATTTGAGAAATAAAAATATTATTTTCCAATATTTTTCAAGAGTGCAACATAATTATTTTTCTTCTGAATAATCATTGAATGGATGAATTTTTTAATAGATTAGTGCATAAAATTCAATAAAATCTTAGGGTTCATTTAAAATGTTATCAAGGGGGTGACACTGAAATTGGTTAAATTCACCTTCAAAGAGGTTTAAGGGTTATCATTGCGTCTAAGCTCAATCGTCCATCGTCTAACTAGGGTTGTAAATCCGGTCAATTAGAGTAAACGTCAATATCAAGTCAACAGTCAGAAATGACCTCAAATTTTCTCAGCATCATCCAGTTGTTCTTTGAAGATCATAGTGCTTCAATCCTACCGGTTGTAAGCAATATCTCAGTCCTCAGTCCTAATCAAACTCGTGTGGGTACTTGTCTTGAGTTTTCATGAGTCATTTGGGTTAGCTCGAGTCCTTTTTTCCAGCAAGGTCATGTCTTCCTTAGATTGAGTCTACTCTTTCCTATTGAGTCAAGTTAGTTCGTTGAGTCTATAGAGGTATCTATCGCCCCATCTGAAATTGATCGGATAAAGAAAATTTTTGAATACCTCGAGCGCATTAATGAATTAACTAATAATTTGATAGATTTCTTTTCTAAACAAGAAGATAAGAATCGGGCTCAACCTTTGATCGAGAATGGAAAGGTCTTTGACCTCGAAACAGAAAATAATTCCTAAAGAGATTCAAACAGAAATCCTCCTATCCCTGGAGGAACACAAGGAGATAATGAATTTTCTCAGAAATTTCAAAAGACTTGTTCGTGTGGGCCTATGAGGATATGTTGGGTGCAAGCTTGGGTGTTGTCTGACACAGATTAGATATTAACTTGATAAAATGAGATCAAGGAAGATGTTACAGTGCTAGACTTCTCAACATAGTAGAGCTCCCAGAATAGATTACCATTATCAGATTAATGAAACAACTAAAGCGGTATTGATATCTGATAATGGGTCGTACATCAAAGCTTAGGTTATCACTTTGTGTTCAAAGTTCGAGATTCGACATCACATTGTCTCTCTACCGTCCTCAGATTAATGGAAAGGTTGAAGCTGCCAATAAAATATTTGAAGACAATCATCAAGGAAATGCGTTAATCACACCAGGATTAGTTAGAGAAGTTACCATTCACACTAGGGGTACATCATACTTCAATATAGTCTTCCACTGGAGCTATTCTTTACTTTCTAATGTATGATATGGAAGCAATCTTACCAGTTGAAATGTAAATCCCGTATCTCAAGGCCTTCAAGGAAAGTCAATTGTCAGAAGTAGATTGGGTTCGTCAATGGTATGAAGAATTAAGTTTGATCGAAGAAAAATGACTAAGAGCTTTGTATCACATGCAAGTTTATCAAAGAAGAGTTGCCCGTGCGTATGACAAAAAGATCAAGGCCCGTCAGTTACAAGTCGGGGATTTAGTACTCAAAGAGAATCGAGCACTTATCTTTGACCCTAGAGAGAAGTTCAAACCAAATTGGGGGGATCTGTTCATCGTCAATGAAATATTACCCGAAAAAAACTGTCATTCTTCAAGATCATGATGAAATCGAATTACCAGAACCAACCAACCTTGACCAAATCAAACGGTACTACATTTAAGGAGGCCATCTTTGGCCGAATCAATTCTCCTACTACCCAGTTCATTATCTCCTTTCTCAGCCCTTTGCAGTCTTTTCAAAAAAAAAATATATTGTGCCTTGTATTTCTTAGCCTGATCACCTAACCTAGGGCAGGGAAGTTTCGAACTACGTTTTGGTCTGATCCTAAAATTCTGGGGTACGTAGGCAACCTGAGAAGTTACTTTAGGCCCGACCACATCAATAAAAAAAATCTATTTCCCCACACAATAAGAAATGAAAAAAAATTCAAAAGAAAAAGAAATTCAAAATGGGGAAGAAAATTAAAGAAAAAGAAATAATTTAAAAGGAAATGCCACACAAGGGGCATTTGGGTTTTTGAGTCTCAAAATCCTTTTCTTTTTATATACCCAGTCCTAAGCCTACCTATAAAAGTCCTCCTAAGTACCGTGTGAAAAGACAAGGAGGGTGGCAAGCATGATCAGACAGTAAATTCTAGAAGTTCAAAGGAGAAGAAAAAGATAAAAAAATAAAAAGACCTGCTAAGTTGAAAATCCGAAAAAGGCGACTTAGGCAAAAATTAAGGCAAGCTCGCAAGGTTGAAAATCTGAAAGGACAACTTTGACAACAATCAGAGCCAAGAAAAAAAAGAAAAAGCTCGCTAGATCGAAAACCTAAAAAGGCGATCTAGGCAAAAGTTAGAGCAAGCTCGCTAGATTGAAAACCTGAAAAGGCGATCTAGGCAAAAGTTAGAGCAACAAAGAAAAACAGAAGAAAATCCCAAGCTGAGAGCGGTCCGAGCTGAAACATCAGAAGTCCGAATAATCGAGTTCAATACTTAGCTTAAATCAGGCATAGACTCAGAAGCCACAAGTATCTTGTCTACGATCGATCTGAAAATTTTGACTCCCCTAAGTGAACCAATGGAGAGAAGGGTGAATTCTAGGATGAGTCTCAAAAGGAAATATTTTATTCTTTTGAGCCTGACTCAAAATCTTCAATAAAATTAATCAAAATTAAAAGTTGGATCTTTATTGCGCTTGTGGTAATCAAATATTTCAAACATTCATACAAGGGGCATTTTTCTTTTTCTCTAAATTATGTAATTTCCCTCCTTATACCAAGGGCATTTTTTTAATAATGTGTTCAATTATTTTCAATGCCATGTTTATTGTCAAACTAGGGACATTTTGTTTTTGGAGCAATGTTAATCCTAAAAATCTCAAACTTAAGGTTACCCTCTTGATAACAGTTCTTCAAAAAACTCTTGAGGTTCAAAAGAAATAAAAACTCAGGTTTTAAATTCATAAAACTTTTGGATAAATCCTTGAGGTTCAAACAAAAGCACTTCGGATCTCACATTTGACTGTGTCCAGAGATCAACTAATATGGTATTCCCAGATCCAATCATTCTTGAATTCGATCATTTCTCTTCCAGATTCAGTAACTTCCAGATTTATTCAATTCACTCTGATCAGTCCTTTCCAAATTCATTCTTTCTTTCCCAAAAGTCCTTCATTCCTTTGCCAATTTTGCTCAGTTGCCGCCAAGGGTTAACTTGGATTTTGCTCAGTTGTCGCTAAGGGTTATCTTGGATTTTGCTCAGTTGCCGCCAAGGGTTATCTTAGATTTTACTCAATTTTCGCCAAGGGTTATCTTGAATTTTGCTCAGTTTCCACCAAGGGTTATCTTGGATTTTGCTCAGTCTCCGCCAAGGGTTAACTTGGATTTTGCTCAGTTGCCGCCAAGGGTTATCTTGGATTTTGCTCAGTTTCCGCCAAGGGTTATCTTGGAATTATGCTCAGATGCTGCCAAGGGTTTTCTTGGAATTATGCTCAAATGCCGCCGAGGGTTTTCTCGGAACTATGCTCAGATGCCGCCAAGGGTTTTCTTGGAATTATGCTCAGATGCCGCCGAGGGTTTTCTCGGAACTATGCTCAGATGCCGCCAAGGGTTTTCTTGGAATTATGCTCAGATGCCGCCGAGGGTTTTCTCGGAACTATGGTCAGATGCCGCCAAGGGTTTTCTTGGAATTATGCTCAGATGCCGCCGAGGGTTTTCTTGTAATTATGCTCAGATACCGCCGAGGGTTTTCTCGGAACTATGCTCAGATGCCACCAAGGGTTTTCTCGGAATTATGCTCAGATGCCGCCGAGGGTTTTCTTGGAATTATGCTCAGATGCCGTCGAGGGTTTTCTCGGAATTATGCTCAGATGCCGCCAAGGGTTTTCTTGAAATTATGCTCAGATGCTACCGAGGGTTTTCTCGGAACTATGCTCAGATGCCGCCAAGGGTTTTCTCGGAACTATGCTCAGATGCCGCCGAGGGTTTTCTAGGAACTATGCTCAGATGCCGCCGAGTGTTTTCTCGGAACTATGCTCAGATGCCGCCAAGGGTTTTCTTGGAATTATGCTCAGATGCCGCCGAAGGTTTTCTTGGAATTATGCTCAGATGCCGCCAAGGGTTTTCTTGGAATTATGCTCAGATGCCGCCGAGGGTTTTCTCGGAACTATGTTCAGTTACTGCCGAGGGTTTTCTTGGAATTATGCTCAGATGCGCCAAGGGTTTTCTTGGAATTATGCTCAGAGGGCTGCCGCCAGGGTTTTCTCGGAATTATGCTCAGATGCCGCCAAGGGTTTTCTTGGAATTATGCTTAAATGCCGCCGAGGTTTTCTCGGAACTATGCTCAGATGCCGCCAAGGGTTTTCTTGGAATTATGCTCAAATGCCACCGAGGGTTTTCTCGAAACAATGCTTAGATGCCGCCGAGGGTTTTCTCGGAACTATGCTCAGATGCCGCCGAGGGTTTTCTCGAAACTATGCTCAGATGCCGCCGAGGGTTTTCTAAGAATTATGCTCAGATGTCGCCAAGGGTTTTCTTAGAACTATGCTCAGATCCCACCAAGGGCTTTCTTGGAATTATGCTCAGATGCCGCCGAGGGTTTTCTCGGAACTATGCTCAGTTACCGCCGAGAGTTTTCTCGGAATTATGCTCAGATGCCGCCAAGGGTTTTCTTGGAATTATGCTCAGTTTATATTTACTTCATGCTCAGATTTGACTCATTTCCAACTCAAAATCTTTGAAATCTATCTCAGATTTTGAGCCCACACACTTGCACAGTTGTTATATCAGTCAAGGAGAATTTTTTAAAATTCAAGGATCTGACACTGCCAGTGAGAGCTCGCGCTCAAGAAACTGACATTTTTCTAGTTCGGGGAGAGTTTTATGCTCAATGATCCGAATACCCCGACGAATTGTTAAATCAGGCTGCAAAATGAACTGTCACTAGCTTTGGCATTCAGATATCGCACTAATCTACCAAGATAGATTTGCTATCTAGTTTGCTTCAACCCTTTACCAAAGAGGGGCATCTGTAGACACCCCATTTTTGCATCCGCCTGATTAATTAAGTCGTCGACCCGATCGCAAAGGTTCCCAATGATGGATGTCTATTCCAATGCTTTATTTTGTTACCAGATATGTTTCAGAAATCCGGATGAGGTATCTCGAACTGACAAAACTTAGAAACCACGCTATGCTAGGAAAATACGACCCCAGAAACA
The DNA here is from genome assembly GCF_017979445.1 of Akebia trifoliata. Lineage (NCBI taxonomy): Eukaryota > Viridiplantae > Streptophyta > Magnoliopsida > Ranunculales > Lardizabalaceae > Akebia > Akebia trifoliata. The sequence continues at coordinate 47,538 of NW_028237136.1, read as the reverse complement.
TAGAAATCATCATCTTACAAACCAAAAAGAAGCTTCACGATAAAAATCACTAAAATTACCAAAAAACCCCTAACATCAAAATAACCCTAGAGCCTGCATTACGCTTAGGAAAATCCACTCAAACATACAAAACAACAAATCGAAATCAAGTAAACCACTTCGCCAATTTTCACAAAATTTGACAAAATTACGAAAATACCCCTCATAAAGTTCACGATCATTTCATACAAAAAACTTCATAAATGAAAAAGACCAACATTCCCATTGAATTCCTTACGAAAAATTGATTCCAAAATATCCTGGAACATTGAAAAACGACTGAAAACGTAAAAAATCCTCTCTGAGGGTAAAATGGTAATTTCACAATTTTAATAATTAAAAATTTCGAAATTAATAAATAAATCATTAAATAATGTAAAATGAAACATTAATAAAATTAATTATAAAATTTAAACCATAAAATTGATCAATCAGGCTTTCAAGAAAAATTGTTGATGGTTCGCAAGATATTTCTTTAAGGACCCCCCCATTTAGGGGTCCAAAGAATCAAAGATATAATAGAGGGGGGGGTTCTCCAAAAATTTAAAGTCAATCAAGCAAGACTAAAGTCAAGATATTAAAGTTAATCAAATAAGACTAATCAAAATTAAGTAAATTAAGTAAGACAAGAGTCAAGTAATTAAAGTCAATCTCCTAAGCTAAAGTCAAAACCCTAAATCAAAACCCTAATCTAAACTAATCGAGTCAATCTTATAAGACTAAGGTCAAAACCCTAAATCAAAATCTTAATCTAAACTAATCAAGTCAATCTCATAAGACTAAGGTCAAAATCCTAAATCAAAATCCTAATCTAAACTAATCAAGTCAATCTCATAAGACTAAAGTCAAAATCCTAAATTAAAACCTTAAAGACAAGTCAAAACCCTAATTGAAACCCTAAAAGAAACCCTAATCAAACCCTAATGCTTCTAAAAACTTTATAAATAGGAGCCTCCACACCCTATTTTTCGTATCAAAGAAAAAACCATAGAAAAGTAGGTGAAGAAGCCTCCACAAACCCCTCCAAAACCCTAATTTTGGAGTCCCACAACTCCTTCCCTACACCCCTACCTACTACACTACTACTTTCCGATTTTAGCCTAAAAAACACCCAAAACCTCTAAAAAACATCCTAAAAATTCACAACAAATTCAAAGCACCCAGATTCAAGAAAGAGATACTTTACTTCGAAGATCAGAAATCAGATCCGAAGATAGAATGAAGTAAGGAACACGGTACAAGGAGCCATTTTCACCAGATATGAGGGAATAGCACTTTTGCAGATCAAAGGTAAGCTTTTTTATTATTTTTTTTTCTAAGTTTGTCATTAGTAATGTAGATCTATTTGGGATAAGTAGAGACCGACATTGGCCGGGCGGGGTTAGTGCCTAACACCTTCCAACCCCGTAACATGATCCCCGGATTCAGATTTCTATAGTAGATTAGTTCTTTTTTATCCATTGTAGGGTCAGTTTGATTCCTAGACCACAATAACTAGGTGGCGACTCCCAAACTTCAAGGGTCAAAAGCGGATCCGCGCACCCCGTGGATCGAGGGCGCTTTCAAGATCCCATCAAGAAAGAAAATTCAGAATAAAAGCTTACACAGAAGTTGGAGAATGTAGAAAATTGTTCAAGACAATGTTGAAGTTGAAGAAGCTCAGAGAGCCTTTATTTTGAACATTACAAGATCTTTAGTAGCGTCTGCTAATGGGAAATTTAGATTCATTGACCACTTTAAAGAGGAAGATCTATATTTCAATATTTATCAAAGCCTAGCTCAAGTATTTTTCAAAAAGAAATTTGAATTTGAATGAAATGATCATTTCCTTATTGCACATATGATAATCTCAAGAGTCTTGAATTTAAGGAATGTCAATTCTTTTGTCTTTCATTTATGGAGTCCGTAGTCCATTTTTCATACTTTTCAAATGTAATCCAGCCCATCAGTTTCACAGTCAAGTTTCAGATGTAAGTCAACCTTGAAATTAGGGGCATTTTTGAGACTAACTTCGATTCTGAAATTTGCATTCTTGATCCCATGATCAAAAGGAAAAATCTTATTCAAAAACTTAAAAGTCCGATGAAGCCCAATCATAATTATGAATCCAGATGCATGATAAGCCAATAAAAGGTCAATTTCTTAATCGTTGAGTTCGATAATACTGAATCTTTAATTGATCCAAGCCCGAGAAGCGTGGCTCCATTGAGTTCGAGTCCGAGAAACAAGACTACAGCTCCTTTGAATCATAAAATGAGTTAATAGGATTGTTTAAATTCCTACGAACCCAAGCCCGAGAAACGTGACTTCAGCAAGTTCCAGTCCGAGAAACGAGACTCTAACCATTTTTGAATCATAAAATGAGTTAACAGGATTGTCTAAGTTCCTACAAACCTTAGCCCGAGAAACGTGGCTCCAGCAAGTTCGAGTCCAAGAAACGAGACTCTAACCTTTTTTGAATCATAAAATGAGTTAACAGGATTGTTTAAGTTCCTGCAAACCTTAGCCCGAGAAATGTGGCTCCAACAAGTTCGAGTCCGACAAGCGAGACTCCAACTGTGAATTAACAGGATTTTTTAAGTTCCTATAAACCTTAGCCAGAGTCCGAGAAACGAGACCCCAGCTTTGTTTGAATCATAGAATGGATTAACGGGATTGTTTAAGTTCCTGTAAACTTCAGTTCGAATCCGAAAAACGAGACTCCAACCATTTGAAATAGGATTGTTTAAGTTCCTATAAACCTCAGTTTGAGTCCGAGAAACGAGACTCCAATTTTTAACAGGATTTTTAAGTTCCTATCAACCTTAACGCGAGTCCGATAAACGAGACTCAAAACTTTTTCTTACTCTAAAAAAAAAGAATTTTGATAGGATTTAATGAAGTTCCTACATCACCTGATTCTGATTGTGTTATGATTATCTCATTTTTTCAAACTTGTCATTGATTTCATTGCATATATACATTCCAGTTTGAATCATCATTGTCGGCGAGAGAAGATCTCCAAGACCTGACATTTGTTGTTATCGAGGAGGGATTAATCTCAATGATCCGATAGACTATTTCGTGAGCATCACACCATTGCACACACGTGCATGTTAGCATAAGTCAAGGAGAATTTTTCAAAATTCGAGGATTTGACATTTTTAGTCCAGGGAGAACTTACTTTGGCATTCGGATATCGCACTATCTACCGAAATAGATTTGCTATCTAGTTTACTTCAACCCTTTGCCAAAGAGGGGCATCTGTAGACACCCCATTTTTGCACTCGCCTGATTAATCAACTCGTCAGCCCGATCGCAACGGTTCCCAATGATGGATGTTTATTCCAATGCTTTATTTTGTTACCAGATATGTTTCAGAAATCCGGATGAGGTATCTCGAACTGACAAAACTTAGAAACCACGCTACGCTAGGAAAATACGACCCAAGAACATAGAAATCATCATCTTGCAGACCAAAAAGAAGTTTCACGATAAAAATCACTAAAAATAATCAAATTATCAAAATACCCCTAATATCAAAACAACCCTAGAACCTACGTTACGCTTAGGAAAACCCATTCAAACACATAAAACCACAAATCGAAACCAAATAAACCACTTCGTCAATTTTCACTAAAAATGACAAAATTACGAAAATACCCCTCATAAAATTCATAATCATTTCACACAAAAATTTCATAAATGATAAAAACTAACATTCTCATTGAATTCCTTAAGAAAAACTGATTCCAAAACATCCTAGAACATTGAAAAATGACTTAAAACGTAAAAAATCCTCTTCGAGGGTAAAACAGTAATTTTACAACTTTAATAATTAAAAATTTCAAAATTAATAAATAAATCATTAAAAAAATGTAAATTGAAACATAAAGTCAATCAAGTAAGACCAAAGTCAAGTAAGGCTAAAGTCAAAACATTAAAGTCAACCAAGAAAGATTAAAGTCAAAGTGTTAAAGTCAATCTCATAAGACTAAAAGTCAAAACCCTAAATCAAAATACTAATCAAGTCAATCTCATAAGACTAAAAGTCAAAACCCTAATGTAAACTAATCAAGTCAATTTCATAAGACTAAAGGTCAAAACCCTAAATTAAAACCCTAAAGACTAAGTCCATCTCATGAGACCAAAGTCTAAACCCTAATTGAAACCCTAAAAGAAACCTAATGCTTCTAAGAACTTTATAAAAAGGAGCCTCCATACCCTATTTTCGTATCAAAGAAAAAATCCTAGAAAAAGTAGGTGAAGAAGCCTCCACAATCTCCCCAAAACCCTAATTTTGGAGTCCCAACTCCTTTCCTAACACCCCTACTTCGATTTTAGCCTAAAAAACACATAGAAACATTTAAAAAACACTCCAAAAATCCACAACAAATTCAAAGCATCTAAATCGAAGAAGAAGATACCTTACCTCGGAGATCAGAAATTAGATCCGGAGATAGAACGAAGTAAGGAATACGATATAAGAAGTCGTTTTCACCAGATCTGAGGGAATAGCACTTTTGCAAATCGAAGGTAAGTTTTTTTTTATTATTTTTTAATCTAGGTTTGTCATTAGCGATGTAGATTTATTTGGGATAAGTAGAGACCGGCAATGGCCGGGCGGGGTTGGTGCCTAACACCTTCCAACCTCGTAACATGATCCCCGGATTCAGATTTTCTGTAGTAGATTAATTCATTATCCGTTTTAGAGTCAGTTTGGTTCGTAGACCATAATAACTAGGTGGCGACTCCCAAACCTCAAGGGTCAAAAGCGGATCCGCACACCCCGTGGATCGAGGGCGCTTTTAGCTTACCTATAAAAGTCCTCCTAAGTAACGTACGAAAAGTCAAGGTAGATAGCAAAGCATGATCAAACAGTAACTCTAGAAGTTCAGAGGAGAAGAAAAAGATAAAAAAAAATGATGAAGCCTGATAAGTTGAAAATTCGAAAAGGGCGACTTAGGTAAAAATTAAGGCAAGCTCGCAAGGTTGAAAATCTGAAAGAACAACTTTGCCAACAATCAGAACCAAGAAAAAAAAAGAAAAAACTCGCTAGATCGAAAACCTGAAAAGGCGATCTAGGAAAAAGCTAAAGCAAGCTCGATAGATGAAATCGCCTCGACTCCCGCGGCCGTCCGCTAAATAACGTATTAGGGGTCCGATCTATGTATCTCGAAGATTTTTAAAAGAATAGGGAGTCGCCACCTAGTTTAGGTCTAGGAACCAAAATTAACTCCAAATGGATATGGGTCGGTCCGTGGATCAGAGAGATGTGTAAGGGGTCAGATTACGGATTTTGAAAGGTGTTAGGCACCGAACCTGCCTGATCAAGATGATCAGTCTCTACTGTGATCTAAAAATATCCTACGGTCAACATTCAAAGACTAAAAGTCAAATTTGGGTCCAATCATCATCAAATTGCATCGGATTTACTAAACAAATCCTACGGTTAAAATAATTACATGATTTAATGAGGCATACATGACACCAAAATTTAATGGATCAATTCAATCATATTTTGAATAATAGAAAATTGATTTTCAATGCCACGTACATGAAATTAATGAATTGACTCAGTGATGATATTTATCAAAGAAATTTGATTTCTGAGTCGTCATGTGCATTAAATTCAGTGGGTTAACTCGCAAATTTTGAGTTGCCACATGTATTAAATCGGTGAGTTAACCACATGCTTAATTTTTAAATAAAATCGATTCAAATTTTCAATATCCCAAAAATCAGCGAGTCGACTCGCAATTTGTTAATCAAAAGAAACCTAATTTTTTGAAAAAAAAAATTCGATTCGCATTCTCAATGTCTCCAAAATCAGCGAGTCGACTCGCAATTTTTATATCATAATATTATATTTTTTGAATCGCCACGTGTATTAAATTGGTGATTTAACCCACGTGCCTAATTTTTAAAAATTCGATCCAAATTCTCAATGTCTCCTAAATCAGCGAGTTGACTCGCAATTTGTTAACTAAAAGAATCCTAATTTTTTTGGAATCACCACGTGTATTAAATCGGTGATTTAACTCGCATGCACAATTTCTAAAAAAATCGAATCGAATTTCCAATGTACCAAAAATCAGCGAGTTGACTCGCAATTTGTTAATTAAAATAATCTTTGATTATTTTTAAAAATCGCCACATGTGTTAAATATGTGATTTAACCCACGTGCACAATTTGCTAAAAAAATTGAATCAAATTTCCAATGTACCAAAAATCAGCGAGTCGACTCGCAATTTGTTAATCAAATTAATCTTTGATTATTTTTAAAATCGTCACATGTATTAAATATGTGATTTAACCCACGTGCCTAATTTGAAAATAAAATCAATTCAAATTTTTTATGTTCCCCAAAATCAGCGAGTTGACTCGTAATTTTTATTATGAAAATCGATTTTTTATTTTTATGTTTAGTGTACACCATTAATTTTTATTGAGTCGATCAAAATCAACATTTATGAGTTGACCTAACAACATCAAAAAGTGACGAATCAACCCGATAAATATTAACATCCAATGAGTCGGTCCATCAACTTGGTATACGTGAATTGATTCAATCGATCTATTAATAAAAAAAATGGGTGAATTGATACGCTAATAATTCAGAAACTCGAAAATTGTCATTAGTGCCACGTGTACCTCAAAAATCAATGAATTAGTTTATATTCATACGAAATCAAGGACTAATAAAAATAAATAAACAAATAAATAAAAGTAAAATAAAATAAAATGAAATAAAAAAAATAAAAAAATTTACCTTGTCGAATAATTTCGGATGCGTGGATTCCTTCAAAAGAACTTGAAATGGCAAGTGAATAATGTCGTACGGGTCGCTGTGGTTGCGAGTTATACAAAAATTAAAAATGAGACGATGTGGCTACAGTTATGACCGCTATTATGGTTGTTGGGACTTGGTGAAGAGTGAGGAGAGCAAAGAAAGTGAGAGAGGGGCATCCAAAATCAGAGAAAGTGAGAGAGAAGTGGGAGAAGAGGGCGTGTGATGGTGCGTATGCTGTAATGGAGATGGTTTAATGGTAGAGAACTTGGCTGGTTTTTGATGGAGAAGGAGGTAATGGCAAGGAAGTGGGCTGGCTCTTTTTATGGAGAAGAAGAGGGTGTAATCAAAGAAGAGAGACGTTTTCTTTCTATGCTGCTATTTTTTTTTCTTTCAATGAAACGTGTGTGTGTGTGTGTGTGTGTGTGTGTGTGTGTGTGTGTGTGTGTGTGTAAGAGAGAGAGAGAGAGAGAACTGTTGGGCTGTTATGGATAAATGGGAGAGAAGAGATGGAACATGGTTGCTGTCCAACGTGGGGGCATGGCAGCAGTTGGAGAAGGGAGGTTATGAAGTGGAGAGTGATGGAGAGAGTTGGAGAAGGAGTGGGGAAGAAAGTGGGTGTTGTGTGGGTGGTCCAAAACGTGGTTGGAGAAGATGGAGAAGGAGGAGTTGAAGACGTGAGGGAGAAGAAGGCGTTGGGGAAGAAGAGGAAAAACGTGTGTTTTTTTTTTTTTTTTTTCCTTTCGTTATTTATTTATTTTTTAAAAGAATGAGAGAGGGGGTTCCTACGCTACTCGTACTACGGTAATTCTCCACCAATGAGTTGTGATTGGTTAATGAATTGATTTTGTTTCCAATTAGTTGATTTCGAAATTTTTTTATTATTTTAGTCGATGTTTTGATTTGAAATTTAATTTGATGTTTTAAATTACATTTGAATTTGTATTTGATTTTAATTTATTTGAATTTCGATTAGAATTTAATTTGAATAATTTGGTTGTGGGTTGATTTGATTTTGATTTTTGATTGGTTGATCGTTCGATTTTATTTTACATTTTAATTGGTTGGGTGATTCGATTTTTAATTTGTTTTTAATTGTTTAATTTGAATTTAATTTAAATTTTGAATGGATTGATTAATTTGCGTTTTAATTTGAAATTTAAATTGATTTCAATTTTTTAATTGGTCAGTTGATTGGATTTCGATTTAAATGTGATCGAATGGATTTTAATTTGTTAATTACATTTTTGGTTGGTTGATTTGGTTGATTGATTTAAAATTTTAATTCAATTTTGTATTTTAATTAGTTGAGTGATTTTTAACTTGATTTTCAATTTGATTTTGATTTTGATTTTGTATTTTAATCGGTTTCTTGAAAATGTAATTTTTATTTTGGTATTGAATTTTAATTTGATTTTACGATTTTAAATTAATTTTATATTTTGGATTTTATTTTAATTTTTAATTTGAATTTTATTTGGGTTTAATTTTTTTTATTTGAATTTTATTTTCCTAGGGATCAAGGTCTCTATGTTAGAATTAGATGTTAAGGGGCGTTTTAGTTATTTTGACGATTTTTGACGATTTTTCTTGAATTTCTCTGTTTTCATCGATTTGGGTCCCGTTAGACTCGAAATCACATTCTGAGTGCAATGGAGGTACTTTCGAGGCTTTTCGGACATCCAAAATTTATGAGGGGTATTTTTGTCATTTTGATATTTTTTACAAATTTTTACAAATTTCTCTGTTTCCATCGATTTGGGTCCCGTTAGACTCGAAATCACGTTCTGAGTGCAATGGGGGTACTTTTGAGAATTTTCGAACATCAAAAATTTATGAAATGTATTTTCGTCATTTTTGTGATTTTTACAGTTTTTTAGGAATTTTAGCGTGAGATTTCTTTCAGTCCCTGTGTGTTTATTTCTAAATCTCAAATTCATATTTTCCTAGCGTAGCGAGGTTTCTAAATTATCGAACTGTGTAGCGAACATATGCGTACGTGCTTGCTAAGTCGGGTATAAGATGTAGCGATCCTAAGCGTGCGTAAATTTCTAGGTTAAGTTGTGACGAGTAGGGAGGATGAAAAGAAACTAGAAACAGAAATAATCAAACAGTACTCACAAGCCTTCGAGTTCTTTTATATTCATAATTAGGAATCCACCAAAATCGGGTGACGAATTGTCGAATTAGACAGATGCAATAATGGGGTGTCTACAATAGATTAAAAACCTGAAAAGGCGATCTAGGTAAAAGTTAGAGCAATAAAGAAAAATAGAAGAAAATCTCAAGCTGAGAACGGTTCGAGCTGAAACATCAGAAGTCTGAATAATCAAGTTCAATACTTAGCTTAAACCAGACATAGACTCAGAAGCTACAAGTATCTTGTCTACGATCGATCTGAAAATTCTTACTTCCCCAAGTGAACCAAGGGAGAGAAGGATGAATTCTATGACGAGTCTCAAAAGAAAATATTTTTGTTCTCTTGAGCCTGACTCAAAATCTTCAATAAAATTAATCAAAATAAAAAGTTGGATCTTTATTGCGCTTGTGGTAATCAAATATTTTAGACCTTCATATAAGGGGCATTTTTCTTTTTCCTCTAATATGTAGTTTTCCCTTATACTAGGGGCCTTTTTTTTTTATTTTACATGATGTATTCAATTATCTCCAGGGGCATTTTATGTTTGAGCAATGTTAATCCTAAAAGATAATGGGAACCCCAAACTTAAGGTTACCCTCTTGATAACAATTTTTTGGAAAACCCTTAAGGTTCAAAAAGAAATAAAAACTTAAGTTTTAAATTCATAAAACTTTTGGGTAAAACCTTAAGGGTCAAACAAAAGTATTTTGAATCTCAAATTTGATTTTGCCTAGAGATTAACTCATAACCCTCTCACTTAGAATAGGAGATAGGGCATTCATTCTTTCCCAGATCTATTCATTCTCAGATTCGATCACTCTTTTTTAAATTCATTTTCAATCGTTTCTTTCCCAGATTTATTCCTTCATTCTCAGTTTTACTCAGTCAGTTACTGTCGAGGGTTTTCTTGGAACTATGCTCAGATACCGCTGAGGGTTTCTAAGAATTATGCTCAGTTACCGTCTAGGAACTATGCTAAGATGCCGTCGAGGGTTTTCTCAGAATTATGCTCAGTTACCATCGAGGGTTTTATCGGAACTATGCTTAGATGCCGCCGAGGGTTTTCTAGGAACTATGCGTAGATGCTGCCGAGGGTTTTCTCGGGATTATGCTCAGTTACCGCCGAGGGTTTTCTCGAAATTATGCTCAGATGCCACAGAAGGTTTCCTCGAAATTATGTTCAGTTACCACTGAGGATTTTCTCGGAATTATGCTCAGTTACCGCCGAGGATTTTCTCGGAATTATGCTTAGATTCGGAATTATGCTCAGTTACCACCGAGGATTTTCTCGAAATTATGCTAAGATGGCGCCGAGGGTTTTCTCGGAACTATGCTTAGATGCCGTCAAGGGTTTTCTCGGAATTATGCTCAGTTACCGCTGAGAATTTTCTCGGAACTATGCTTAGATGCCGCCGAGGGTTTTCTCGGAATTATGCTCAGATATCATCGAGGGTTTTCTCGGAACTATGCTCAGATACTACTGAGGGTTTTCTCGAAACTATGCTCAGATACCGTCGAGGATTTCTCGGAATTATGCTCAGTTTAGCTTAATTTATGTTCACTTCATGCTCAGATTTGACTCATTTACAACTTAAACTCTTTGAAATTTATCTCAGATTTTAAGTCCACCCACTTGCACATTTGTTCTTTTAGTCAAGGAGAATTTAAAAAAATAATTCAAGGATCTGACACTATCAGTGAGAGTTCTCTCTCGATAACTTGACAACATTTTAGTTCGGGGAGAGTTTTATCCTCAAGGATTCGAACATTCCGACGAATTGTTAAATCAGGCTGCAAAATGAACTGTCACTAGCTTTGGCATTCGGATATCGCACTATCTACCAAAATAGATTTGCTATCTAGTTTGCTTCAACCCTCTGCCAAAGAGGGGCATCTGTAGACACCCTATTTTTGTATTCGTCTGATTAATCAACTCGTCAACCCAATCGCAACGGTTCCCAATGATGGATGTTTATTCCAATGCTTTATTTTGTTACAAGATATGTTTTAGAAATCCAAGTGAGGTATCTCAAACTGATAAAACCTTAGAAACCACGCTACGCTAGGAAAATACGACCCCAGAAACATAGAAATTATCATCTTACAGACCGAAAAGAAGCTTCACGATAAAAATCACTAAAAATAATCAAATTACCAAAATACCCCTAACATCAAAACAACCCTAGAGTCTACGTTACGATTAGGAAAACTCATTCAAACACATAAAATAACAAATCGAAATCAAATAAATCATTTCACCAATTTTCACAAAATTCAATAAAATTACGAAAATGCCCCTCATAAAGTTCACGACTATTTCATACAAAAAATTTCATAAATGATAAAAATCAACATTCCCATTGAATTCCTTATGAAAAACTGATTCCAAAACATCTTGAAACATTGAAATACGACTTAAAACGCAAAAAATCCTCTCCGAGGGTAAAACGGTAATTTTATAATTTTAATAATTAAAATTTTTAAAATTAATAAATAAACCATTAAATAATGTAAAGTGAAATATTAATAAAATTAATTTAAAATTTTGAACAAAAAAAACGATCAATCAGGTTTTCAGGCAAAATTATTGATGGTTGCTAGGATATTTATTCAAGGACCCCTCTATCTGGAGGTCCAAAGAGTTAAAGATATAATAAAAGGGGGTTCTCCAAAAATTAAAGTCAATCAAGTAAGACTAAATTCAAAGTATTAAAGTCAATCTCATAAGACTAAAGTCAAAACCCTAAAGACTAAGTCAATCTCATAAGACAAAAGTCAAAATCCTAATTAAAACCCGAAAAGAAACCCTAATCAAACCTTAATTCTTCTAAAAAACTTTATAAATAGGAGCCTCCACACCCTATATTCGTATCAAATAAAAAATCCTAAGAGAAGTAGATAAAAAAGCTTCCCTAGCCTCCCACAAACCCTAATTTTGAAGTCCCAACTCCTTACCTAACACCTATACTGCGATTTTAACTTGAAAAACACCTAGAAACCCTTCAAAAACATCCTAAAATTGATAACAAAATTTGAAGAATCCAGATCTAAGGAAGAGATACCTTACCTCGGAGATCCGAAATCAGATCTGGATATAGAACCAAGTAAGGAGTACGGTATAAGGAGTAGTTTTATCAAATCTGAGGGAATAGAATCATTGCGTTCGAAGGTAAAATCTCTTTTATTTTTTTTATCTAGGTTTTTGTTAGCAATATAGTCTTATTTAGGATAAGTAGAGACCGGCATTGACTAGGCGAGGTTGGTGCCTAACACCTTCCAACCCCGTAATGTGGTCTCCGGATTCAATTTTCTTTAGTAGATTAGTTTCTTTATCCGTCTACAGTCAGTATTCGGTTCCTAAATCGTAATAACTATGTGGCGACTCCCAAACCTCAAGGGTCAAAAGTGGATCCGCGCACCTCGTGGATCGAGGGAACTTTCACTATGCGATTTACTATCTAAAGACACAATTTTTGAATTTTCCACAGCCTATTTAAATGCGTTCAATAAACTCAAAATTGAATTGACTTCAGTACCTATCATCCAACCACCCAACTAAGATATTCCTTTCTAGGTGATGTGTGATGTTTTAGACTATGCAATAGGTGCTATTCTTGGTCAACGAGTAGATAAACTCCCCTATGTCACTCAGTAGGCAAGCAAAATGTGAAATGATGCCCAACTCAACCACTCCACAATTGAGAAAGAACTACTAGTAGTATTTTTTGCCTTAGATAAATTTTGCCCCTACTTGATAGGATCCAAGGTAGTAATCTTCACTGACCATGCATCGTTAAAATACCTTCTTGCCAAAAAGGATGCAAAATCAGGGTTAATCTGATAGATCATCTTGCTTCAAGAATTTGATCTCAAAATTCAAGATAAGAAATGATGCAAGAATGTTGTTGCTGACCACTTATCCAAGATAATAGTTGAAATAAGTTCTGACTCCCTTCCCATCTTCAAGAATTTTTCAGATGAACAAATTATGGCAATTTCTCATCTGGATACGCCATGGTATGCTGACATTGTCAACTACCTAGTGACAGGGCAAACACCTACCTCGTGGAATAAATAAGAGAAGATGAGATTCCTTGCTTAATGGTTCTTCCGGGATGATTCGTACTTATTTAAATAATGCCCAGATCAAATAATTCGTCGATGTGTTTCTCACAGTGATCAAAAAAGTATTATTGAGTTCTGTCATAACCACTCTTGTTGTGGTCACTTTGGAGGCAAGAAAATAGTAACAAAAACACTACAATGCAATTTTTACTAGCCAAAATTCTTTCATGACGCCCACCTTTTCGCTAAATCGTGTAATCGATGCCAACGTTTAGGTAAGATTAGCAAATGAATAAAATTCCCCAACAACCAATTTTGATTATCAAAATTTTCTATGCTTGGGGTATTGATTTCATGGAATCCTTCCCCATTTCACACGGATTCCAATATTTTCTAATCGTAGTTGACTACGTGTCTAAATGGGTTGAGGCATCAGTGTGCCGAACTAACGACTACAAAGTCGTTGTGCAATTCCTTAAGAACATCATATTTGCCCGTTTTGGTACTCTTAGGGCCATCATAAGTAATGGAAGAAAACATTTTTACAATAGAGTCTTTGAAAGCCTCATGCATAAATATGTCATTACTCAAAAGGTCGCCACCCCTTATCATTTACAAACGAGTGGGAAAGTCGAAATATCCAATCACAAAATTAAAACCATTATAAAAAAAAAAATAAACCCATCTAGAAAAGATTGGTCTTTACAGTTAACTAATGCCTTGTGGGCTTATAGAACGACTTTCAAAACTCTTATCGGCATGTCCCTCTATCGTTTCATTTTTGGGAAAACCTATCTCCTCTTGGTCGAACTCGAGCACCATGCCTATTAGGCTATCAAACATCTAAACTTCGATCTTACTAAGACATGGGAGTACAGAAAACTTCAACTCTCCGAACTAGAAGAATTATGTAACGATGCATATGATAGTGTTAAATTGTACAAGGATCATATAAAAACCTGGCATGACAAACACATTTAGTGAAAATCCTTCCTTTAAGTCAGAATGTGTTACTCTGTAATTCTTGTCTCCAACTCTTCGTCGAAAAATTGAAATATTGATGGACAAGACCCTTTGTGGTCCATAACATTCATCCTCACGGTAACATTGAGATTCTTAATCCCATGGAAGGTAGTACCTTCCAAGTCAACAGTCAAAGGCTCAAACATTTTGTCTATCTCCCAACACAAGAAAAGATTCATTTTTGAGGGATCCTATGTACTAGGATTAGCCTCATGTTGTTATTTGGCTGAAGATAATAAACTTGGCATTTTTCTGGAGATAACTCTTGATTAGAAAGCTTGCAATGTGTTTTTGAGGGCACGTAGGACCCAATTTTTCTCATTATTATTTCAATTTGAACTCATAATTGAGGGTTAAAAAGGATAAAAAAAATTTGAAAAATTTCATTATAAATTTTTTTTGGAAAATTGTGCACCTTTTTAAAAGAACCATAACCTAATCCTTATCTCATTTCTTCTTCTTCTCCAAGCTTCCACTTCCATTTTCACCAAACTCCTAACAATTTGATCGACGCAAATCCAACCGTTCAAATCAAAATTCGATCGGTCTAATCATTTACCCTGTGCAAAACAACCAACATATCTCAACCGCACCACAATTTGCAGTCCCCGCGTCACCCAACCCATTCATTGCGTCGCTGTGAAAGTGGGGCCCACAGACTCTATTATTTTGATAGAAGCTTATCTTCATCCCCTTATTTTGATCCATGGCCCCAAAAATCCATTCAATATTTCTCGAAGAGGTGTATTACGATGCATTTGACACTTTTCAATGATCGTGGTTTCGCAATGAATTCCTCGCACGTGGGTGGAGTCGATTATTGTATGAGGGGGACGAGAAATTTAGCTATGAACTTGTCCGAGGATTTTATGGAGTGTATATCTCTATCGATTCCTCCGCTCCTTCGATTACCATCACTTTTTGTGGTATTTTATTCATGATCGATGCGTCTGATATCAATGTAATCTTGGGAATCGAGCTGGTGGAGAATAGCATGTGCGAGCTTGATTTTGGGTTCAATTACTACATCACACGCCTCGACCACTCCAAAGAAGTCATTCACATCAAGTATGACGGGTTGAAATCCAAGTGTCTTTACGAGAATCAATACCTATGTTGGCGTTGGATAATAACCAATGTGTTTGGGACACAATACTTGATAGAGATGTACGCCAAACATCTCTATATCCTACACGTGACCTGACATTTTGTCTAATTGGATTGCTTATGTAGACATTGATCAATGTGATGACCAATTAGAGCCAATATTTCACATTGCCTCATTTCATTTGTTACATTCTCCAATGACGGATGGGTGTCTCGATAGCTTATTTGATTACACAGGGTAGTCTAGAGCGACTTCCACTCTTTAAGGGAAAATGGCATTAAAAACCTGTGTGCAAGGCTTCTAGGCGCTGGGCATCGATGAGGATGAGCATAACAGCCCCCATGGCTATGGGCCCCTAGGGGATGATTTTAAGGAATAGCAACCTGAAGAGACTTCGACGATATTTCATGGCTCGATCTGATACCCCAAAAAGAGTATCGTATTATCTTTGGAAAAGATTTTAAGAGACTCAAAAAGGTCAACCAACGCTACAAAGATCTACAAATCGGTCAACACTTGTTGATCGATTAGTAAAGATAGACAATGACTTACATTGAGGAGTAGAAGTAAAGTGCTAGTGCACAAGCGGCTGAGAGTTCATATTTTGAGTAGGATGTATTTTTTTTAGTTTAGGATGTTTTTAAATTCTAAGTTAGGATGTTTTCCTTTTCGTAAGTAGTATTTCCTTTTTCTGCAATTCCCTGCCAATTACATGTTGAAATCGCCTCGACCCATTTTCACTCAATAGTGGATATGGGTCCGATTTATTAAATGGGGGACTTTAAAATAAGGGAGTCGCCACCTAGTTTAGGTCTAGGAACCATAAATAACTCCAAATGGATAATGGGTCGATCCACGGATCAAAGGTATGGGTAAGGGGTCAGGTTACGGGTTTTCGGAAGGTGTTAGGCACCAAACCCGCCCAATCAATATGATTGGTCTCTACTACGATCCAAAATCATCTTACGGTCAACATACAAAAATTACAGTCAAGGTCACAGTCCAATCATCATCATCAATTCATGTTGGATTTTCCAACCAAATCCCATGGTTAAAATTTATCTCAATTATCACGTGATTCTTCTTTGAATTCCACAAAGTATGGGAGGGTTTGAAAAAGCCCTAATCAGCTCTATGACCTGAAATTAATTAAGAAACTCCACCTGCAAATATTCCTCAAACTGTCCAAAATAGAAAATCATGAGAATATCCTAAGTAGGAAGATTACAAATAGAAACCTATCAAATTGGGATTTAACATTTCCAAATTAGGGATATAAAATTTCCTAAATTAGGATTCAAGAGATATACACAGAATTCCCAAATTAAAAATTTCTAAAAAACTGTAATATTCTCAAAATAGAAAATTTTCAAAGATCACAATTTTGAGTTAGAAACTTCTAAATTCATAAACTTTCTAAATACGAAATTACAAAATCATCTAAATTAGAAATTGATGAGATATGAAATTCCTAAAATAGGAATTTATAAATATATTCCTTCCTTAAATAGGCAATTATGCAATTTCTATATCAGAAAATTCCAAATATGAATTTTCCAATGGGATTACAAATAGGAGTTTCCAAATCAAGGAATTATGAATTTATGATGAATCCTCAAATTGGAAATTAATAAAATAATAAAGAATCCCATACAATCAACTCTCAAAATAATCAAACGGGCATGCATTCATGATTTTCGATCTTTCCAAAGCAACTATTGTTCAATGACATGCATGTTTATCAAGCCAAGGGATACATTAACCACATGAAAAAATCCCAAAATTACACAAAGAGTTCAAATATCATCACTAAACATGTAAATTGGAATTGAGCGTAATGATCATGATGATAAAAAAAATTCCTTTACCCCTTCTAAGGTTCAAAATAATAACAATAACAAATAAAGATGAAAAATATGGAAATGGAAAATATTCTTCTAACTTATTAACATGCAAGAAGGAAAAAATATAAATATGAAGCCTATCTAAAAACAAAAATCATTCTTGACCGACAAATCTAAAAAAAATATAGAAACTATGTGAACTAAAATCATGTACCTATCTTATCAAAAAGAGAAAAGAAAAGAAAAATAGAAAATATATATTATATATATATATATATATATATATATATATATATATTATATATATATGAAAGATCTTCCTAATCTTACTAATTACAAAACGAAAATAAAAAAACGACACAAAATAAAATAAAATAAAGTCTCTTAATCCTAACGATATGCGGAGATAGATAAAAAAAATAAAAAAACAAAATTAAAAAGTAAACATACAAAGGAGCAGATTTCCCTTCTATCAATATGCAATAAAGATACCTAAAAAAAAAAAAACACTAAGAAAACATATAAGAGTATAATAAACCCTCCCATGGCATCATAAAAAAAAATCATCTCATACCAAATTCCATGATGATTATGACGTTACAGATTAACGTAGAACCTCAACGTAAAGGCGAGTGTTAGCACACAAAGAGAGAGAGGAGAGGAGAAAAACAGAGAATAAAATAAACCAGTAAAATCACCTGTAGGATGAAACAGTATAGTCATCTCCTTCAGATAGAATTCGAAGGCTTGTGCGCGTATGGAGAACGTGTAACAGAGACAGAGAAGATCGAAGAGTGGCTGGACCGATGGCTGCAACAATCACGTTTTGCAGAGAGACTATTGGAGATGATGAAGACAGCACTATGGCTGTTTTGCAGTGCAGCGAGGAGGCTGCTAAGACGTGGTACAGTAGCCAATCAACGTAGATGAAAGCTGGGGCGTTGTTGATTTTACAGCGGTAGGGTTCATTCCCTTGAGCAGCCAGGAAAAGGAGGTGTGCATGAAGAAGAGGCTGTAGGTCCTGTAATGGCTGTAGGACGTGAATGGGGCAGCAAGAGCATGCTGTTTGGGACTGTTAATAGTGAAGGACTGTGAGGACGTTGTTGAAGATCAGAAGAAGGTGGAGAAAGGGCTGTGTGAGAATAAACATGAGGAGAGTGGGAAGAAGAAGGGAGAGCAGCCAGACGTTGAGGAAGAAAATGATGAAGTCGTTCAACCTAAGCACGTTGAGGAAGAAGATGATGAAGCCGTTCAACCTAAGCACGTTGAGAGAAGCCCCTCTAGAGAGAAAACGTTTTCTCTTTTAAATAGAAAGCTACTTTCTATTTTTTTATTTTTTATTTCTTTCTAAAAATTCTCTTCTTTCTTTTTGTTCTATACGCATTCTTTTCTTTTGGAAAAATGGTGGTGGGGTGATCCCCCGCTACTCGTAGTACGGTAACTTCAACTTGTGATTAGTTTACTCTAGTTTCGATTACAAATTTTGTTTTAGGTTTTATTGATTTGAATTTAATTTGAATTTTATTGGTTTAATTGTTTAACTTTTGATTTGATTTTAATTGTTAAATTTTGAATTGGATTTAAAAATTTTTAATTTTAAGTTTTAATTATTTAATTTCAAATTAGATGTTAATCATTTAATTTTAAGTTTTAATTATTTAATTTTGAATTGGATGTTGAATTTTAATTGTTTAGCTTTGAATTGGATTTTAATTGTTTAATTGTGAATTAGATTTAAAAAAAAAATTTGTTTGAATTAAATTTTATTTGTTTAATTTTTAAGTTTTAATTATTTATTTTTGAATTAGATGTTACTTGTTTTACTTTTTAAGTTTTAATTGTTTATTTTTTATTTGATTTTAATTTTTAATTTTAAGTTTTAATTATTAATTTTTTTATTTGATTTTAATTTTAAATTTTAATTGTTTAATTTTTTATTTGATTTTAATTTTTATTATATTTTCCTAAAGATCGAGATTTCTAAGTTGAGTTTGGCGGTTGAGGGGGCATTTCGGTCCTTTTTATGATTTTTCTTAAAATTTTTTGTTTTTGTCGGTTTGGGTCCCGTTAGACTTGAAATCCTATTCTAAGTACAATGGAGGTACTTTCGAAGTCTTTCGGAGGTCCAAAATTTATGAGGCGTATTTTTGTCATTTTGTCAGATTTTTGCGGATTTTTACGAATTCTGGCGTGAGGTTTCTTTTAGTCCCAACGTGATTATTTCTATGTTTCAAAGTCGTATTTTCCTAGCGTGGCGAGATCTCTAGGTTATCAAACTGTGTAGTGAGCCTAAGCGTACGTGCTTACTAAATCGGGTGTGATGTATGGCGATCCTAAGCGTGCGTAAATTTCTATGTCGAGTCGTGACGAATAGAGGAGATGAAAAGAGTGAAAACGAAGGGAACTAAGGACAGTACTCACAAGCCTTCGAGTTCTCTACAATCATCATTAGGAATCCACGGTAACCGGGTGACGAATTGTCGAATTAGGCAAATGCAAAAATGGGGTGTCTATAGATGCCCCTCTTTGACAGAGGGTGGAAGCAAACTAGATAGCCAATCTATTGTGATAGATAGTGCGACATCCGAATGCCAAAGCTAGTGACAGCTCATTTTGCAGTCTGATTCGGTAATTTGTCAAAATATCCAGATCCTTGAGGATAAGCTCTCCTTGGACTAAAGATGTCAAATCCTTGAATTTTGAAAATTCTCCTTGACTGATGCAAGTACATGTGTGTGTAATAGTGTATTGATGATTTTGAAAAGGCGCACCTCCATTCTGCGCATTCATGTTGGGAGGATAACAAGTTTAACGATAGAGAAAGTGTGTAAACATAAAATCTGAGCAAATCTAGGGTATAATACGAGAAAATCCTCGTCGATATCTGAGCAAAATCTGAGCATAATCCGAGAAAACCCTCGACGGCATCTGAGTAAAATCTGAGCATAATCCGAGAAAACTCTCGGTGGCATCTAAGCAAAATCTGAGCATAATCCTAGAAAACCCTCGGTGGCGTCTGAGCAAAATCTGAGCATAATCCGAGAAAACCCTCGATGGCATCTGAGCAAAATCTGAGCGTAATCCGAGAAAACCCTCGACGGCATCTGGACAAGATCTGAGCATAATCCAAGGAAACCCTCGGCGGCGTCTGAGCATAATCCTAGAAAACCCTCGGCGACGTCTGAGCATAATCCGAGAAAAACCCTCGGCGACATCTGAGCAAAATCTAAGCGTAATCCGAGAAAACCCTCGACGGCATCTAGGCAAGATCTGAGCATAATCCGAGAAAACCCTCGGTGGCGTCTGAGCAAAATCTGAGCATAATCCGAGAAAACCCTCGGCGGCTGAAAGCGCCCTCGATCTGCAGGGTGCGCGGATCCGCTTTTGACCCTTGAGGTTTGGGAGTCGCCACCTAGTTATTACGGTCTAGGAACCGATCAATGACTCTAAACGGATAAAAACTAATCTAAAACAAAAAAAAACTGAATTCGGGGATCAAGTTACGGGGTTGGAAGGTGTTAGGCACAACCCCGCCCGGCCAAAGCCGGTCTCTACTAAATTCCCAAGTAAATTACATTGCTAAAACCTAGACAAAAATAAAATAAAAAATACCTTTCCGATGCAAAGACTTTATTCCCTCAGATCTGACAAAAAGAGCTCCTTGTACCGTGCTCCCTTGCTTCGTTCTGTTTCCGGATTTGTCTTCGGATCTCCGAGGCAAGGTTTCTCCTTGTTTTTGAATTTGAACTCTTCAAATTCGTTGCGGATTTGGGGGTGTTTTTAGAAGGCTTTTGGGTGTTTTCTAGACTAAAATTGAAGGAGGGATGTTAGTTAAGGAGTTGGGGCTCCAAAACTAGGGTTTATAGGGGGATAGGGGAGCTTCTAGACCTACTTTTCTTAGGGTTTATATTTTGATACGAAAATAGGGTGTGAGCACCTCTATTTATAGATGTTTTTTAGGGTTGATTTGGATAGAGTTAGTGTTTAATTAGAGATCTTTTAATTAGAGTTGTGTTTTAGTTTGACTTGTTTTAGGTAGAATTGTGTTTTAATTAGAATTGTAGAATTGTGTTTTAATTCAAATTGTTTTAGGTAGAATTATTTTTAAGTTAGAACTCTATTAGATAGAGTTATTATTTAATTAGATCTCTATTATGACTTTTGGTCTTACTTGATTGACTTTTAATGTTTTGACTTCAGTCTTAATTGATTGACTTTTAATATCTTGACTTCAGTCTTGCTTAATTGACTTTAATTTTGACTTTAGTCTCACTCGATTGACTTTAATACCTTGGCCTTAGTCTTGCTTGATTTACTTTGATTTTGGAGAACCCCCTCCATTATTTCTTTTTAATTCTTTGGACCCCCAAATGGAGGGGTCCTTAAAGAAATATCTCACGAACTCTCAACAATTTTGCCTGAGAGCCCGATTGATTGATCTTTTTAATTCAAAATTTTTAATTAATTTCATTAATGTTTAAATTTAATTATTTAATGTTTTATTTATTAATTTCGAATTTTTTAATTATGAAAATTGTGAAATTACCGTTTTACCCCCGGAGAGGAGTTTTCACGTTTTAAGTCGGTTTTTGATGTTCTAGGATGTTTTAGAATCGATTTTTCGTAAGGATTCAATGGGAATGTTCGTTTATGTAATTTATGAAAATTTTTATGTGAAATGATTGTGAACTTTATGAGGGGCATTTTCGTAATTTTGGCAGATTCTGTTAAAATTGGCGAAATGATTTATTTGGTTTCGATTTATTGTTTTATGTGTTCGAATGGGTTTTCCTAAGCGTAATGTAGGCTCTAGGGTTGTTTTGATGTTAGGGGTATTTTGGTAATTTGGTCAATTTTAGTGATTTTTATCGTGAAGCTTCTTTTTGGTCTGCAAGATGATGATTTCTATGTTTCTAGGGTTGTGTTTTCCTAGCGTAGCGTGGTTTCTAAGTTTTGTCAGTTCGAGATACCTCATCCGGATTTCTGAAACATATCTGGTAACAAAGTAAAGCAATGAAATACACATCCATCATTGGGAATCATTGCGATCGGGTTGACGAGTTGATTAATCAGGCGGATGCAAAAATGGGGTGTCTACAGATGCCCCTCTTTGGCAGAGGGTTGAAGCAAACTAGATAGCAAATCTATTTTGGTAGATAGTGCGATATTCGAATGCCAAAGCTAGTGACAGTTCATTTTGCAGCCTGATTTAGCAATTCGTCAAGGTGTTCGGATCCTTGAGGGTAAAGCTCTCCCCGAATCAAAAGGTTGTCAGGTCCTTGAGCGCAAACTCTCACTGACGGTGTCAGATCCTTGAATTTTAGAGAATTCTCCCTGACTAAAAAGTGCAAATGTGCAACTGTGTGCACTGTGTGAAACTGAGTAAATCCTGAGCATAAATTTAGCATAATCTGAGTATAAACTAAGCATAATTTGAATACAATCTGAGCATAAACTGAGCATAATTCCGAGAAAACCCTCGGCGGCATCTGAGCATAGTTCCGAGAAAACCCCCGGCGGTAACTGAGCATAGTTCCGAGAAAACCCTCGGCGATATCTGAGCATAATTCCGAGAAAACCCTCGGCCGTAACTGAGCATAATTCTAAGAAAACCCTCGGCGGTAACTGAGCATAGTTCCGAGAAAACCCTCGGCGGTAACTGAGCATAGTTCCGAGAAAACCCTCGGCGGCATCTGAGCATAGATCCGAGAAAACCCTCGGCGGTAACTGAGCATACTTCCGAGAAAACCCTCGGCGGTATCTGAGCATAGTTCCGAGAAAACCCTCGACGGTATCTGAGCATAGCTCCGAGAAAACCCTCGGCGGTATCTAAGCATAATTCCGAGATAACCCTCGGCGATATCTGAGCATAGTTCCGAGAAAATCCTCGGCGGTATCTGAGCATAATTCCGAGAAAACCCTCGACGGTATCTGAGCATAGTTCCAAGAAAACCCTCGGCGGTATCTGAGCATAGTTCCGAGAAAACCCTCGACGGTATCTGAGCATAATTCCGAGAAAACCCTCGGCGGCATTTGAGCATAGTTCCGAGAAAACCCTCGGTGGTAATTGAGCATAGTTCCGAGAAAACCCTCGGCGGCATCTGAGCATAGTTCCGAGAAAACCCTCGGCGGTAACTGAGCATAGTTCCAAGAAAACCCTCGGCGGAAACTGAGCAAAATCCAAGATAACCCTTGGCGGAAACTGAGCAAAATCCAAGATAACCCTTGGCGGCAACTGAGCAAAATTCAAGTTAACTCTTGGCGGCAACTGAGCAAAATTGGCAAAGGAACGAAGGACTTTTGGGAAATAATGAATGAATTTGGAAAAGACTGATCAGAGTGAATTGAATAAATCTGGAAGATACTGAATCTGGAAGAGAAATGATCGATTCCAAGAATGATTGGACCTGAAAAAAAATCTGGAGAACGAAAGAATGCCATATCTCCTATGTGAGATCCAAAATGCTTTTGTTTGAACCTCAAGAATGTATCAAAAAGTTTTATGAATTTAAAACATGAGTTTTTATTTCTTTTGAACCTCAAAAGTTTTTCGAAAAAACTGTTATCAAGAGGGTAACCTTAAGTTTGGGGTTCCTATTATTTTTATAGGATTAACATTGCTTGAAGACAAAATGCCCCTAGTTTGACAATGTACGTGACATTGAAGATAATTGAACACATCATGCAAAAATTAAAAAAAATGCCCCTAGTATAAGGGGGAAAAGTTACATTAAAGGAGAAAGAAGATACCCCTTGTATGAAGGTTTGAAATAATTGATTACCACTAGCGCAATAAAGACTCAACTTTTATTTTGATTAATTTTTTATTATAGTTTTGAATCAGGCTCAAGAGTACAAAATTATTTCCTTTCGAAATTCATCATAGAATTCACCCTCTCATCTCCCTTGGTTCACTTGGGGGAGTAAACATTTTCAGATCGATTGTAGACAAGATACTTGTGGCTTCTGAGTCTATGCCTGGTTTAAGCTAAGTATTGAACTTGATTATTCGGACTTCTGATGTTTCAGCTTGGACTGCTCTCAGCTTAGGATTTTCTTCTGCTTTTCTTTATTGCTATAATTTTTGCCTAGATCGCCTTTTCAGGTTTTCAATCTAGCGAGCTTGCTCTAGTTTTTGCCTAGATCGCCTTTTCAGGTTTTCGATCTAGCGAGCTTTTTTTTTTCTTTGCTCTGATTGTTGCCAAAGTTGTCCTTTCAGATTTTCAACCTTGCGAGCTTGCCTTAATTTTTGCCTAAGTCGCCCTTTTCGGGTTTTCAACTTAGCAGGCTTCATCATTTTTTATCTTTTTCTTCTCTTCTGAACTTCTAGAGTTGCTGTCTAATCATGCTTTGCTATCTTCCTTGACTTCTCGCACGGTACTTAGGAGGACTTTCATAGGTAGGCTTGGGACTGGGTATAAAAAGAAAAGGATTTTGAGGCTCAAAAACCCAAATGCCCCTTGTATGGCATTTCCTTTTAAGTTATTTCTTTTTCTTTAAATTTTCTTTCCCACTTTGAATTATATTTCTTTTCTTTTGAATTTTCTTCTTGATTTTTTTTATATTGTGTGGGAAATATATTTTTTTATTTTGATGTGGTCGAGCCTGAAGTAATTTCTCAAGTTGCCTACGTACCCCAGAATTTTGGGATCAGACCAAAACGTAGTTCGAACTTCCCTCCCCTAGGTTAGGTGATCAGGCTAAGAAATAAAAGGCACAATATATATATTTTTTTTTTGAAAAGGCTGCAAAGGGCTGAGAAAGGAGATAATGAACTGGGTAGCAAGGAAATTGATTCGGCCAAAGATGGCCTCCTTAAATGTAGTACCGTTTGATTTGGTCAAGGTTGGTTGGTTCTGATAACTCGATTCCATCATGATCTTGAAGTCTGACAGCTTTTACTGGTAATATTTCTTTGACGATGAATGGACCTCCCCAATTTGGTTTGAACTTTCCCCTGGGATCAAAAATAGGTGCCCTGTTCTCTTTGAGTACTAAATCCCCGATTGTAAGTGACGGGCCTTGATTTTCTTGTCAAACTCACGGGCGACTCTTCTTTGATAAGCTTGCACGTGATACAACGCTCTCAGTCGTTTTTCCTCGATCAAATTCAACTCTTCATACCGTTGGCGAATCCAATCTGCTTCTGACAACTGACTTTCTAACAAAATCCTGAGAGATGGAATCTCCATTTCAACTGGCAAAACTACTTCCATGCCATACACTAAGGAGTAGGGAGTAGCTCCAGTGGAGGATCGAATTAGAATTCGATATTGTCCACAGCGTAATGATAATTTTTCTGACTAATCTCGGTGTTATTGACACATTTTCCTGATGATAGTTTTGAGACTCTTACTAATTGCTTCAACCGTTCCATTGATCTGAAGATGGTAGGGGGATGATTTGTGCTTCTGGATCTTCAACTTTGAACACAGAGTAATGATTTATGCTTTGAAGTACGACCCATTATCAGAGATCAGTTCAAAAGGTATCCCCATATCGATTGATAATATGTGATTTGCAACTCAAGATGTAGTGAAGATAGCACTGATACATTTTATAATATCTTCTTTGATTCCATTGATATAGACGAGTATTTAGTCCATGTTGAACAACACTCAAGCTTGTACCTAACATATCCTCATATGATCACACGAACAAGTCTTTTGAAATTTCTGAGAAAATTCATTATCCCCTTGTGTTCCTCTAGAGATAAGATAGTTTCTATTTGAATCTCTTTAGGAATTTATTTATGTTCCGAGGTCAATGACCTTTGCTTTCTTGAGCACGACTCTTATCTTTCTTATCGTTGAAGCTAGATTATTAGTTAATTCGTTAATGCGCTCGAGATATTCAAAATTTTTTTTTATCCAATCAAATTCAGAAGGGACGACAGACACCTCTATAGACTCGACGAACTAACTTGACTCAATAGGAAATAGTAGACTCAATCTAAGGAAGACATGACCTTGCTAGGAAGAAGGACTCGAGTTAACCCAAATGACTCATGAAAATTCAATACAAGTACTCACACGAGTTTGATTAGGACTGAGGACTGAGATATTGCTTACAACCGGTAGGATTGAAGCACTATAATCTTCAAAGAACAACTGGACGATGTTGAGAAATTCTGACTGTTAACTTGAAATTGACGTTTACTTTAACTGACTAGATTTACAACCTTAGCTAGATGATGGACGATTAAGCTTAGATACAATGATAACCCTTAACCTTCTTTGAAGGTGAATTTAACAAATTTCAGTGTCACCCCCTTGATAACATTTTAAATGAACCCTGAGATTTTATCGAATTTTGTGCACCAATCCATTAAAAAATTCATCCATTCAATGATTATTCAGAAGAAAAATAATTATGTTGCACTCTTGAAAATTATTGTAAATAAAAGTTTTTATTATATATGATTATTTTTTTGGCAATATATTTTTCCTTCTTTTTCTTTTTTTTGAAAAACATTTTCTTTGAAAAATATTTTTTTCTCTAAAAAATAGTTTTTTTATTTGGAAAGCATATTCTCTTGGAAAATCTTATTTTTATGGAAAATATTTTTTTGGAAAACGTTTATTCTTAGAAAACACATTTTTTAGAGAATAACACTTTTTTGGAAAACACTTCTTTTGAAAATATTTTTTCTGGAAAATACTTTCCTTTGTAAACTATTTTTCTTCTTTGAAAATTTGATTTTTATTTCGATTTAAATGGCCAGGTCCATCAGGACTGTTGGATCGAGATGGACTGGGTCATTATTGTAAAAGAATGGATTCTTTATTAAGTTGGTGCACCCATTTTAATTTTCGAAAATAAATTTTTGATCCTTGAGGACAATCATACACTTTGATCTCATCATTCACATCACTTACATACATTCATCAATCAACGGACTCCATTCAATAAACAACCCGGGAACACCCACGATAAGTTCGAGTCGTGACCTACTCGGAAGGTTTCTAGACTCTAAGCTTACTACGTGCAATGCATTTTCATCTAGCCACCCTTGCCCAAGCACACCTATATACCTTTCGATACGTGGTGACTTGGTTTGATATACCGTGTAGGTGATAATCTAAAACCTCAATTCACTTCTCTGAAGCCAAAAACAGCTAGTTTGATCTCCAGTTGAGAGGTGGCGCACAATGCTGAGCAAGGGCCCACTTAAATACCTCTCGTCTAGAATAGACGTAGTCTATCCCCTCGTACAGTAGGGTACAGCGGGGCAAGATCTTGCTTAGGCACCGGTTTTGACCAAGAAGTGCAATCGATATACTTAGACTACCTTTTATACCTACGGGTACGAGTCAAGAGTTGTAGCTTTCATAAATGGTTTTGGCATCCCACGAGGGGACCGACCACGTACTAGTACTACGTTGGCAATCGGGACATGTGACGTGTGGCTTACAATAGGACAAAGGCTCAGGTCACACCAGCATGGTGCATCAATATGTCTCTCAGAATCACCTGATCAGACGGTATTGATGCCCCAGTTCGATATACCCTAAGGTACGTGACTGGAGTTGTGGGTTTCATGAATGACGTCGCATCTCCGAAGAGACCGGGCCACGCACTAGTGCCACGTTGGCTAAATGGGACGTGTAAGTGAGTAAAGCAGTAAACGTGCATGTGGTGTGTGCAAAGCAAGGGTGGGGTGTGCCCGGGGCCTTTTTTCAAACACATGGGCCCATGAATCCAATCAACCAATTACGACATAGAAATATTAATTCCAATAATACACAAACAAATCATATCCCATCAAATCAATTCTAGGATCAAAATAAGCACACATATCTCAATTTATGGCAGGCTAGATAAGCAGTCACAATAGGACTAATAATTAGAATCAATCGAAACAAGCACAAAATTTTCTTTTTTTTTAGTCCAAGGTTTTTTTATTAATTCAATAAAAAATCGCTTTATTGACCCTAAACACATCAAATTATTAAGGAATATTGAATTGAGGAGATAATGGTAAGTGCTGGGATGGAGACTTTTCTTTAAAATCAAATAAACCATTTTTTTTTTATTTTTTTATTTTAAAATTTTCAAAATCTAGGAGACCAATACATCCTAATTTTTTATTTGATAATCCAAATGGGCCCAACGACATTCTCATCAGCAAATTGATAAATGCTGGAGTCCTCAGTGGGCGCCTACTTGTCATCCGGAGGTACACATCTTAGAGAAAATAGTTTGCATGACTGACTATCATTCCTAGCAGATCCATCTAAGCACTGGTACCAAATAGTACAGAGAATCCCAGCAGAACCTATGGTAAATAAGCTGCTGTAAAAGTAAAGAGTCCCAAGAAACTCATGTGGATAAAGAGATGCTGCTTGTTCCATACCTAAACCATCATGAAGGTCAACGAATTGCTAAGAAAGAATATCTTAGCAAAAGATTCTGAAACATAAGGTATCATCCCACCAACAAGAACAATTCCAGTTAAAACAGTGGCACCAAATAGGAGCATGCAAAAGAAGTCAGCGGTCCTTCCCCTAAAAGAGTTCTCTTCAAGAAGCTTGCAATATCGTGCAAGGAAGAACATGTGAAATAAAAAGTCCAAGTCCGTTTTACAGAAGTAAAAGAAATTCGTAATGAGACGCCAGAATCCATACTGCTGAACAGCTAGATTCAGATTCAAATACAAATGATAAGGAGAGATTATTTCGAGCGAGCATCAAAGGTGATGACAATTGCTGCTGTAAGATATGAATGGGTGACAATGGGCATCTGTTTGTACCACTCTTCTACTGTTTGCGTCATCCCAAGTGTTTTCTGATTCAACACAAAACTCTAACCTGACCTCAAGTTTCTTGGAAACCCAACAGAGACACAGAGAGAGAGAGAGAGATTTCAAATTAATTTCAGCCAAAAACAGACAATTTACCCATTGAATCTGATGCTGAGAGGAGCCGATCAAACAGTCAAAAGGAATTCGAAATTATTTGGAACTGAGAAGATAGAAATTCCAGTGAAGTTCAATACCATTCAATCATTGAAATCTGGATTCTAATCCCCAAGGTCACCAACAATCAGCTCGAAATACATAAGCAGAAGCTGTAAGTTAGGATGGAAGAGATGTATTTGTAGAGATCCTCCAATCAAAACCACAATCACCGATTTTTGGATTAACCGCTCTTGTAGTTCGATCGGATCTGGTAAACCTCGACATTTTCTTCGATGTTTAAAACGTTCAAACCAAAATCGGTTTCAAGAAGAAAAGATGGTTCTTAGCTTTAGATCATGAAAAGGCAACGGTTTGTGAAGTTCAAAATCGATTTGGACTGACTTTCAACCGATCGAAGAGAGACCGAATTGGTTTCTCTTGAATTTAAACGCTGAAACCAGATGCATCCTTATGAAGAAGACGGTGTGGGAGAAAAATAAAATGCAATTTACGCATGGCACACCACTCTCATTAGTATGCTGTTAAAGGGGTGTAAAAATAAAAACGAACTTTACTTGCGGCACTCCAACTAAACCAGCACATTGTTGCTGTACAGAAACTCAAAGAAACCATTTTTTTTTTTCGTTTTATTTCCTGTCCATGGGCAGCATGTCTTATCTATAAAAAAAACTAAAACTAAACACCTAAGAAAAAAAATCAAAACAAATAAATGAAAATCCTTTTTTTTCGATTTTTTTTAAAAGCATTATTAAGTAACATATCAAACATGTTCCTTAAAAAAAATTTATCATTCAAAAAAAAAAAATGGATCGACCTACCTAAAAAAGAAAACCTCTTTGTTTCATTATTCCATACTCAATCATCATTATTCCGCCCCCAATAAAATTATCTTTTGAAATTTAGTATTATTCAAAGTCACCCTAAGTGACCCTCGATCGAACCATATAAAAAAACAAAATGCGCCATGTTAACATACTCGAAAATTGAACAAAATTTAATGATTGGGTCCATGAAAAAAAAAAACGATAACCGGACAATAGTAAGAAATTATCTAAAAATTAAATATAAAAGAAAGAAAGCAAAAAAACAAATAAAATCTAGGTCAATGGCAATATTCCCATACTTGGGGTTTTTTCAAGTCTGATCCTCAAGGTCCCCAGCGGAGTCGCCACTGAAAGCGCCCTCGATCCGCGGGTTGCGCGGATCTGCTTTTGACCCTTGAGGTTTGGGAGTCACCACCTAGTTATTACGGTCTAGGAATCGATCAATGACTCTAAACGGATAAAAACTAATCTAAAACTAAAAAAAACTGAATTCGGGGATCAAGTTACGGGGTTAGAAGGTGTTAGGCACCAACCCCGCCCGGCCAAAGTCGGTCTCTACTAAATTTCCAAGTAAATTACATTGCTAAAACCTAGACAAAAATAGAAATAAAAAAAATACCTTTCCGATGCAAAGACTTTATTCCCTCAGATCTGACAAAAAGAGCTCCTTGTACCGTGTTCCCTTGCTTCGTTCTGTTTCCGGATTTGTCTTCGGATCTCCGAGACAAGGTATCTCCTTGTTTTTGAATCTGAACTCTTCAAATTCGTTGCGGATTTGGGAGTGTTTTTAGAAGGCTTTTGGGTGTTTTCTAGACTAAAATTGAAGGAGGGATGTTAGTTAAGGAGTTGGGGCTCCAAAACTAGGGTTTATAGGGGGATAGGGGAGCTTCTAGACCTACTTTTCTTAAGGTTTATATTTTGATACGAAAATAGGGTGTGAGCACTCTATTTATAGATGTTTTTTAGGATTGATTTGGATAGAGTTAGTGTTTAATTAGAGATCTTTTAATTAGAGTTGTGTTTTAGTTTGACTTGTTTTAGGTAGAATTGTGTTTTAATTAGAATTGTAGAATTGTGTTTTAATTCAAATTGTTTTAGGTAGAATTGTTTTTAAATTAGAACTCTATTAGATAGAGTTATTATTTAATTAGATCTCTATTTGACTTTTGGTCTTACTTGATTGACTTTTAATGTTTTGACTTCAGTCTTAATTGATTGACTTTTAATATCTTGGACTTCAGTCTTGCTTAATTGACTTTAATTGGACTTTAGTCTCACTTGATTGACTTTAATACCTTGACCTTTGTCTTGCTTGATTTACTTTGATTTTTGGAGAACCCCCTTCCATTATTTTTTTAATTCTTTGGACCCCCAAATGGAGGGGTCCTTAAAGAAATATCTCACGAACTCTCAACAATTTTGCCTGAGAGCCCGATTGATCGATCTTTTTAATTCAAAATTTTAAATTAATTTCATTAATGTTTAAATTTAATTATTTAATGTTTTATTTATTAATTTCGAATTTTTTAATTATGAAAATTGTGAAATTACCGTTTTGCCCCCAGAGAGGACTTTTCACGTTTTAAGTCGATTTTTATGTTCTAGGATGTTTTAGAATTGATTTTTCGTAAGGAATTCAAAGGGAATGTTGGTTTATGTCATTTATGAAAAATTTTATGTGAAATGATTGTGAACTTTATGAGGGGCATTTTTGTAATTTTGTCAGATTCTGTTAAAATTGGCGAAATGATTTATTTGGTTTCGATTTATTGTTTTATGGTTCGAATGGATTTTCCTAAGCGTAATGTAGGCTCTAGGGTTGTTTTGATGTTAGGGGTATTTTGCTAATTTGGTCAATTTTAGTGATTTTTATCGTGAAGCTCTTTTTTGGTCTGCAAGATGATGATTTCTATTTCTATTTTCTAGGGTTGTGTTTTCCTAGTGTAGCGTGGTTTCTAAAGTTTTGTCAGTTCGAGATACCTCATCCGGATTTCTGAAACATATCTGGTAACAAAGTAAAGCAATGGAATACACATCCATCATTGGGAATCATTGCGATGGGTTGACGAGTTGATTAATCAGGCGGATGCAAAAATGGGGTGTCTACAGCGGTGTCTGAGCAAAATCTGAGCATAATCCGAGAAAACCCTCGGCGGCATCTAAGTAAAATCTGGGCGTAATCCGAGAAGACCCTCGGCGGCATCTGAGCAAAATCTGAATGTCTTACTCTACATTCTCGGGGTGGAAGAGTAATGCATTATTTTTGGCAAAACAACACTTTCAAAAAGTTGAATTTTATGAAGGTCCGGTCAATGTTTTAACTTTCTTTGAACCCTGGGGGTTTCAAAAAGATGTTATCAAGAGGGTTACCTTTAATTTAGAGTGAACCTTATCCTTTGGGGTGTCAAAATTGACTTAACTTCAAAAATGCCCCTAGTTTGATGGGGGATGTTGTACTGAGGATAATTGAACATGTTTGAAAAAAGGAACTGCCCCTAGTGTAGGGGAAAATATACTTCTAAAGAAAAAGGATATCCCTCAATGTGAAAATTAGAAGTCTTAGATTACCACAAGTGCAATAAGGGTTTACTCTTAATTTCAATTTTATTGGAGATCATGAGTCGGGCTCAACTGTTGGAACCAAGTCTCTACTCTTGAGATTCATCTTGGATATCACATTCTTTCCCTTTGGGTTCGCTTGGGGAAATAAAACTATTCAGATCAATTGTAGACAAGATACATGTGGTTTCTGAGTCATTGCTTGGTTTGAGCTGAGAATAAATGCTTGGTCGTTCAGACTTCTGATGCTCTAGTTCGCTTTACTTTTCAACTCAATGAAGATTTCCCTTTATTTTTTGATTGCTTTAATTTTTACCTAAATTGCCTTTTCAGGTTTTCAATCTAGCGAGCATGCTCTAGCTTTTGCCTAGATCGTCTTTTCAGGTTTTCGATCTAGCGAGCTTACAATTTTTCTTATTCTTTTACTCTAATTGTTGCCAAGGCCGTCCTTTCGGATTTTCAACCTCGCGAGCTTGCCTTGATTTTTGCCTAAGTCGCCCTCTCGGGTTTTCAACTTAGCAGGCTTTATTTTCCCTTTTCTTCCTTTTTTGAACTTCTAGAGTTACTGTCTGATCAAGCTTTGTTTCCTTCCTTGACTTTTTCGCACGGTACTTAGGAGGGCTTT
The DNA here is from genome assembly GCF_017979445.1 of Akebia trifoliata. Lineage (NCBI taxonomy): Eukaryota > Viridiplantae > Streptophyta > Magnoliopsida > Ranunculales > Lardizabalaceae > Akebia > Akebia trifoliata. The sequence goes on along the minus strand of NW_028237136.1, from coordinate 14,621 downwards.
CATAGGTAGCTTAGGACTGGGCAAAAAAGAAGGGATTTTGAGGCTCAAAACCCGAATGCCCTTTGTGTGGCATTTCTTTAAAAAAAAATTTCTTTTTCTTTGAATTTTCTTTCCCATTTTGACTATATCTTTTTTTTTTCTGTGGGGGGGGATCTATTTTTTTATTTTGATGTGGTCGGGCCTGAAGTAACTTCTCAGGTTGCCTACGTACCCCAAGATTTTGGGATCAGACCAATACGTAGTTCGAATTACATTCCCCCCCTAGGTTGGGTGATCGGGCTAAGAAAGAAAAAAGGCAAGATTTTTATTTATCTTTTTTTCGAAAAGGGCTGCGAGGGTTTAAGAAGGGAGATATTTAACTGGGTAACAAGGAACTTGGTTCGGCCAAAGATGGCCTCCTTAGATGTAGTACCGTTTGATTTGGTCAAGGTTCGTCGGTTCTGGTAATTCAACACCATCGTGATCTTGAAGTCTAACAGCTTTCCCAGGCAGTACCTCTTTAATGATGAAGGGACCTCCCCAATTGGGCTTGAATTTGCCTCTAGGGTCGAAAATGGGTGCTCGATTCTCTTTAAATACTAGATCCCCAATTTGCAAGTCACGAACTTTAACTCTTTTATCAAACGCTCGAGCGACTCTTCTTTGATAAGCTTGCACGTGGTACAGAGCTCTAAGTCATTTTTCATCAATTAAATGTAGCTCTTCGTACGGGTGAAGAACCCATTCTGCTTCTGATAATTGACTTTCCATTAGGATCCTGAGGGAAGGGATTTCCATTTCAACTGGTAAGACAGCTTCCATTCCGTACACAAGTGAATACGGGGTGGCCCCAGTGGAGGATCGTATTGAGGTGCAGTACGCCCAGAGCGCAAATGGTAATTTTTCAGACCAATCCCTGTGCGATTGACACATTTTCCTGATAATCGTCTTGAGATTCTTGTTGGCTGCTTCCACTGCTCCATTAGTTTGAGGACGATAGGGAGATGATTTGTGATGACGAATCTTGAATTTTGAACACAGTGTAATGACTTCAGCTTTGAAATGTGACCCATTATCCGAAATCAATTCAGAAGGTACCCCATATCGACTGATGATATGCGCTTGGATGAACTTGGCAACTTTAGATGCGGTGAGAACGGCGTACGAAGCGGCTTCTACCCATTTTGTGAAGTAATCAATGGCCACTAGGATATACTCATGCCCATTCGATGCTTTAGGTGTGATTTTGCCGATTATATCAATTCCCCAAACAGAGAACGGCCACGGAGAAGTCAAACCAACTAGCTGAGATGGAGGAACGTGTATGAGGTTAGCGTGTATTTGACACTTATGGCAGGTCTTCACCAAATAGTGACAATCTGTTTCCATGGTCGGCCAATAATACCCTTGCCTCATGATTCGTTTGGCTAGCATTTTCCCACTCATGTGAGGTCCACAATCCCCCGAATGCAGTTCTGACATTATCCGTTCAGCTTGATTTTCGTCAACACATGCCAAATGGATTCCGTCATATGATCTCTTATATAAATTCCCTGCGCATAGTATGAATTGGGATGCGAATCTCTGCAGAGTTTGTCGTTTTCCTAGATGCTTCAATTGGGAACTCTTGCTTTTCTAGGACTTTCTTGATATCAGTATACCATGGTTTTCCGTCAGGGAGTCGACAAACGATGTCGACCTGGTAACAATATGCGGGTTTATCTTTGACTTCGATTGTGATGGATCTTAATTCCATTCCTGGAGGTAAATGGATCATTGAAGAGAGAGTAGCTAGGGCATCTGCGAATCTGTTATCTTCCCTTGCCAGATGTTGAAACAAGATGGTTTTGAATTTCCTCACCAGATTTAACAGATATTCATGATAAGGTTTCAGCTTCGCATCCTTGGTTTTCCACTCTTCCAACGATTGATGTATGACCAAGGCCGAATCTCCAAATACTTCAATTTCTGTGATGCCCAAATTCAATGCAGCCTCAAGCCTAGCGATACACGCTTCATATTCAGCTGTATTATTCGTATTGGAGAAAGTCAACTTAATAGCGATCGGAATATGGCACCTTTCGGGAGATAACAAAACCGCCCCTATTCCATACCCATTTTGATTTGCAGCTCCATCGAAGTATAATTGCCAAACTTGGTCTCGTGATCCTTCTTCGAGGTTCAGGATATTTTCATCCGGGAATTGATCGACAAGTCTTATTCCCTCTATTACGGGATGATCGGCCAAATACTCTGCTATTGCTCTTCCCTTAATAGACTTCTGTGTAACATGCGTGATATCAAATTCTGATAACAGAAGTAACCATCGTGCAGTCCTTCCTGTCAATGCTGGCTTTTCAAAAAGATATTTTAGAGGATCCATCCGGGATAACAGAATGACTGAATGGGAGAGCATGTAGTGCCGAAGCCTTTGAGTAGCCCATACTAATGCTAGGCAGGTCTTTTCAAGAGCTGAATATTTTCGTTCGTACTCTAACATCTTCTTGCTGATGTAATAGATGGCTCTCTCTTTATGATTGTCTTTGTCGTACTGTGCCAACATACATCCCATAGCTTCTTCTGTGACTGACAGGTAAAGGAGAAGAGGTTCACCCAGGGTAGGCGGAACCAGAATAGGCGGATTTGCGAGATACTCCTTGACTTGATCGAAGGCTTTTTGGCATTGCTTCATTCCATACTGTCGGCTCATTCTTCTTGAGAAGCTTGAATATCGGTTCACATACATTGGTGAGCTGAGCATGAATCTGCTGACATACTGAATTCTTCCTAAAAACCCTCGAATCTGCTTTTCAATCTTAGGTGGTACCATTTCCTGTATGGCTTTGATTTTCCCGGGATCTACTTCGATCCCTCTTTGACTGACCACAAATCCTAGCAATTTTCCTGAAGTCACACCGAATACGCATTTCTGTGGGTTGAGACGTAACTGGTATTTCTAAATCCTTGTAAGAAATTTTTCTAGTGCAGCAGCGTGTCCCGATCGTTCCTTGGATTTGACTATCATGTCGTCCACATAAACTTCAACTTCCTTGTGTATCATGTCGTGCAATAAGGTCGTAGCTGCTCTCTGATATGTGGCCCCAGCGTTTTTTAGACCGAAAGGCATGACTTTATAACAAAAAGTTCCCCATTGGGTGATGAACGATGTCTTTTGCATGTCGCGGGGGTCCATCTTTATCTGGTTGTATCCCGAAAAACCATCCATAAACGAGAGCATGGCATGTCCTGCAGTGTTGTCGACCAGTACGTCTATGTGAGGTAATGGAAAGCTATCTTTTGGACTTGCCTTGTTTAGATCTCTGAAATCCACACACATTCTAACTTTTCCATCTTTTTTAGGAACTGGGACTACGTTAGCGATCCATTCTGGGTATTCTACCACTTCCAAAAATTCGGCATTGATCTGCTTGGTGACTTTTTGTTTAATTTTCAAAGTCCATTCTGGCTTCATGCGTCGGAGTTTTTGCTTTATTGGTCGAGCGTCAGGATACAATGAAATTCTATGCTGAACGATGTCCGTACTCACCCCAGGCATGTCCTCATAGGACCACGCGAACAAGTCTTTGAATTTTCTGAGCAAATCTACTATTCCCTCGCGTTCCTCGGGAGACAAGGTGACACCAATTCGAATCTCTTGAGGGTTTTCTTTAGTCCCGAGATTGACTGGTTCTGTTTCCTCCATTACAGGTTGAGCCCGACGTTCATTCTCTTGCTCAAGTAATTTGATTAGTTCGATAGGGGTTTCTTCGTCAGAAGATTCCTCCTTCGAAGTGAGGTTATCAGTTAAATCATTATTGCACTCGGGGTAATCAGAAACTTCTTCTATTTCATTAAAGATGGATGGGGTGACAGGACTAACTGCGGACTCGACAGACTCAGCAAGACTAACTTGACTAGACTCAACATAAAGCAAAGGACTCATTACATGGTAATTAGAAAGTGACCCAACTGCGGGTTTGATTACAGACTGTGGGCTTTGAGCACCACCTTCGACTGACAGGACTGACACATTGACTTTTTCGAGAAACATTTGAGCGATGTTGAGTGAATCGATGGCTATCTGCCAATCGTCAGCTTCTTCCAGTTCTTTAGATGCCTTATCTTCTTCCTTGTCAGGCCAACTCATCCCAAAGAAGATCTCGAACCCTGGTTGACGAATACCCGTGAGGTGGTTAATGAAAGGTTTTGGGAAACCACAATAAGGAAAGTCTTCTCCTGCTTTTACGAAGTGCCCATTAAGGGTTTTTCGATAGGGCTTCATATTGATCAAATCGACGATATGCCCTTGTCTTTTCGCATTTGCCTTGTCTCTCTTTATCTTCCAATATCGGGCCCAATCTTCTTTGGTAGGTTCGTACCCTAATCCAAAAGTACCAACTACTTCTTGAATGACCGGTGCGATTCTGATCCCTTGTTGTCTACGACCTAAGCCCATGCCCGGGAAGAATCTCATGTCTTTGAACATACTGGCCACACAACAGCTGAATGTGTTATCGATAGGAACAAACTCTTTTGTAGGGTTATCCCATTGGACGGCATGAATCTTTTCAAATTCAAACCCACTGAGTTGTATTTCTCGTTGTTCGGGTTGGATTTCGGGTAGCGACTTTTCCTTAGTTTCGATGTCGTTGACGATCCCCATGATTTCCGCGTCTCCGTGAAGTGTGATTACTAAACCGTCCTTGATGAATTTAATCTTCTGATGTAGAGTAGACGGTACGGCTTTGATCTGATGCAACCATGGTCTCCCTAGTAGTAAATTAAATGATGACTGGATATCTAAGACTTGGAATTCCACAGGGAAGTCTGCTATACCTGTGGAGATTCGTAGGTGCAAGGTTCCCAGTACATCTCTTTTCGTATTGTCGTAAGCTCTGACACCTTGACTAGTAGGTTTGAAGTCTTCTACCTTGAATCCGAGACAAGTCGCGGTCTTCAATGGATAGACATTTAGTGCACTTGCATTGTCTACCAAAACTAGAGGAACTCTCATTCCATTGCAGTCAACTGTGATATGCAACGGTTTCGTATGGCTTGGTCCTTCTTTTGGGAGGTCTGAGTCAGAAAAAGACAGATTGTTCTCAACATGTGTTGCTCCTACTAGGTTGGCCAATTGATCTGGGGAAGTGTCGAGTGAAACTTGGGCTGCGCTTAATGCTTTGAGAACAGCTTCCCTATGAGCTGTGGAAGCCATTAGTAGACCCTAAACTGAAATGTTGGCACCTGCCCTTTTTAACTGTTTTATTACGGCGTCGTCTTCTTCAATGGTTTCCTTAACATGGTCTACTGTTTCCTTTCTTGCCAAGGCTGCAGGGTTATCAACACTGAGTTCTGGTGGTTTAAAGACCCTTCCTCCTCGAGTTACATGTCTGACTTCATCACAAGAGAGTGAAAATGGTTCATCCTCTTCGGCCAATAAATAAGGGTCTTCACCTGTTAAGGAGGATGCACTTTCTGGGGCCATTTGTGCTAAGAGATAACTGGTGTATGATGGGCAATCGTAGCGGGGTGGGGATAAGCAGTAAGTTTCGTCCTCAGTTAGGTCAAATGGCTCATGGTTTGTGGCATAGACCTCGTCAGTGAAAGCTATTCCGACGAGGGGATAACTGGGTGGCTTGGTGTAGACTGGGTGGATGAGGGAGACTGGATCAAATGGTAATTGGATTTTGGATATCATATTCAAGGTAGGAGGAGGTTGATATACGGGTAGTGGATTGGTGGTGATGTTTGGTGGTGTTGGGGTGGGGGATGGTGATTTTTTTAGCGTCGATGAGGTTTTGGATGGCGTGGCGAAGGGTAATACACCGATCAGTATGATGACCAGGATTTTGATGGAATTCACAGAAGAGGTCAGGGTTATGCGATGCTGGTAGGGGGTTCGGCAGAGGCCGCGGTTGAAGAGGGGTGAGGAGTCCTTTCTTCAATAGTTTTTGGAAAGCAACTGTGAGGGTCATTCCTAGATTCGTGAATTGTCGAAAGGGGGTTCTACCCGAATTCACTTGATTATTGGTTCGCGCTGGGGGTTGAATTGTGGTAGTGGAAGTGTTGGCTATATAGGCATGATTGATGTTGGGCTTAGGATTGGTGAAGGGTTTTTTGGGTTTATTGTCAGAAGGGTTAGACAAAATCCCAGAGGCAAAGGCATCTTCAAGTTGGCTCCCAGCTTGTAACAGAGATTCAAATGTGGGGAGGTATTGGGCGACCAAATGCTGAGCATACCCTTGTGTGAGATTTTTCAGTATGATCGCCACTTGTTCCTTTTCTGATGGTCTGTCCCACATTTGCGCAGCCTTAGCCCTCCAGTGGCCAATGAAGTCAGTAAACGTTTTCCCATTCTTTTGTTTAGTCGATTCCAAATCCCTCCGAGAAGTCTCAATCTCTGTGCTATATTTGTATTGATGCCAGAATAGCTTTGACATATTCTCCCATGTCCCTATTGCAGCTGGATTTTGAGACATCAACTATCGTAGTGCGGATCCCGATAAAGTACGTTGGAACAACGATGTCATTTGTTCATCACTGAGGCCCAAGGTGCGCATATTGGTGACATATACCTTGAGATGAGTTTTTGCACAACCCACTCCACTGAATTTCTCCATTTCTGGCATTACGAACTTCTCAGGCAAACGAATCTTAGGGATCTGATTTAGGGCCTCGATGCCTGCTGCGATTTCATCAATCCCTTTAATATTTTTTAAGGCTGTTTCCAACTGAGTCATCCTGTTGGCCAGTATCGGACTTTCATGGAAGTGTTCCTCATTTCCATCAAGCTCGTAAATATCTTCCAAGTTTCTAGCCATGCTTCCTTCCGGTCCTTTTCCCCTCTGATCATCAGGGGGATTTCTTGCCGATTCAGAGATCTGTTCTAGCACTTCTACTTTGTTCTTGATGCTGTTTATGTCCATTGCAAACACTGCTAAGACTTTGCGGATTTCTGCGAGTTCAGATTCGGAGGCCATTTCTGAAGGTTCACTTGGTGCTGACGTTCGCCCCAAACGACCTGACTCTCGACCCCAAGTGGGTGGTGGACGCTTAAGTTTGGGCGCAATATTATCCTGTAACCCCATCAAAGGTGGATTAATAATTGATAGACATTCCCTCTTGATAGCATTTTCTTTCATTATTACTTCATTTTGTAATTGATGAGATGTGTTGGTCAAGTTTATGTCTTACGAGGTAATTTATTATCAATTAGGTCCTTGTTTATGCATTAAAGTTCGTACCAATTTCTGATTTATTTTTGTAAATAAGATAACATTCAATTCAACAAAAAGAAATAAGGGGACTCTCCTTTTATTACAAAAAATGAAAATGACTCGATCTGGGATCCTACTTTTTCAAATATGTTCTTCTATCCTCTTTTATGCTTCTTGAATGCTTGCTGGTCCTCGAGTTCCACAAACGATCGTTGATCCCAAGCTATAGCTATATGTTCCACCAGTTGCCTGTTCAGTTCTTTAATAGGGTATCGATTTCTCGAACGTATGGGGATCCATGAAGGGAGCCTTATCTGTCTTGGTATCATCCTCGGGCAATAAAAAGATGTGTTCAATAGTCCGGTGAGCGTTACGTGATCATATCCCTTTGAAGCAAGCACGATGCCTTCATCTGTCCTCGATTCCAATCTATCCCAATTAACATCCCGAGCAGTCAAACTTGAAAGCCAATTTCTCCAGTCTCCCACAGATGCAAAGTCCACTAATATGTCATTTTCTGTGAATTTATCCCATTTATCTTTCGTAATTCGTGGGAATTCTGCAATACGGAGTCTAATGCACAGCCATATATAAAGTAAGTATGGGCTTCCTTTAAACCCTGCTCCTTCTGGTGCGTTCTCCTTAGATAATCCCTCAAAAGTCTCGGCGAGTATTATAGGAACTGGATTAGCCTTATTTTTGAGTTGTCTGGCAATATCCGCAAAGAAACCAGGTAACTGATGACCCATCCTAAAGGAAACCAAGAAGTATGTAGACAATACCCCCAAGCATAAGGTAAAATCTTTAGCTCTCCTATGAGATTCCAGAGCGAAATCCCCGGGATGCTCAGGTTTAGGGGTTCGGTGCACTTCTAAGAGTCTTCTCATGTTTAGTGAACCATGATTGATGAATCTTCTTGCTTTCTTAGGCTTAACCCCTAATCCTCTTGCGAGTTCTTCTGTATGTTGAGATGGTAATGACCGATGGGCCATTGGGCCTGATGTACTTATCCCCATGATGCTACAGAAATCCTCGTGAGTTGGACAAAGTGTGACTGACCCAAAGCAAAATATATGATAGTCTTGATCCCAGAAATTGGCTGCGGAGCATAAGAGGTTCCAATTGACGTTCACTGACTTGAGGGAGAATACGCTTTGAAGTCCATATGTACCAAAATTATACTTTTCAACAGTGGTGAATGTTTCTAAGGCTTGATCCATCAACAATCGTACATCATCATGAGCCATCTATACAAACAACTACTTTCCATTACTGACACATTAAAAGAAATCAAATCTATTTTTCATTTGGTACGATCTTTAATATGAGTCATCCATTTGCCTTAAAGAAAGGTTGATCCATTGAATAAAACTGGTAAGATAGAGAAATTTGATTGTCGGATTTGGACCGGCTCTACCCAATGGATAAAAAAAATAATATATCACCTCATTGACATTTTGTTAAACCAATTAACTCGATTGGCCAATATATCGATCTAAAGATTGATTTACCAATCGGGTTAATGGGTTTAAAAAATTGGCCTGCACATCTTGTCAATTATATCCTTTGGGTTAGACCGATATTGCGGGTTTAGTTTGAACGGTGTGGATCGGTTCATCCATTTACCTTTTGGTTAAATTAAGTAAAGCAACCTGAGAGCACTCTTAGTTGATTCGAGTCGTGGCCTAGTGGGACCGTACCTAAATTCGAGGCTCTAAGCTCACTATATGATTGAGGCTAGGTTAGGACAAAACTTAGGTCACTTCAGCCCGAAACACCGATATACTATCCCAGTTTTACTTGGTCAAGCAGTACGTGGTGCTCCAGTTTGATATACCCGAAGGTACTGTACTGAAGTTGTAGCGTTCACTGTCATCCCCTGTGTCCCGAAGGACCAGGTTAGCTTGGATCCGGCTACGGGGGTTTATAAGGACATGTCGTGATACAAACATATATATGCATGCTCGTGAGTGTGTGCAAAAGGACAAAGTGCGCCCGGGGCGTTTTCGTGAATATTCATCCATACAAACCACATTCATCCCATCATCAAATCAATCACAATGAACACAATAATTGATTACATCCAATCACAATACAATGAAAAAAAGGACAAAATCTAACATAATCTGAGAGTCTCATTGAGTCAACTAGGTTGACTCGAGCAAAAGGTCAACCTAAGGATAGTCTTGGATCGGGTCAAGTTTGACCCTAAAGTCCCCAATGGAGTCGCCACTGAAATCGCCTCGACCCGTTTTCACTCAATAGTGGATATGGGTCCGATTTATTAAATAAGGGACTTTAAAATAAGGGAGTCGCCACCTAGTTTAGGTCTAGGAACCATAAATAACTCCAAATGGATAATGGGTCGATCCACGGATCAAAGGTATGGGTAAGGGGTCAGGTTACGGGTTTTTGGAAGGTGTTAGGCACCGAACCCGCCCAATCAATATGATTGGTCTCTACTACTATCCAAAATCATCTTACGGTCAACATACAAAAATTACAATCAAGGTCACAGTCCAATCATCATCATCACTTTATGTTGGATTTTCCAACCAAATCCCATGGCTAAAATTTATCTCAATTATCACGTGATTCTTCTTTGAATTCCACAAAGTATGGGAGGGTTTGAAAAAGCCCTAATCAGCTCCATGACCTGAAATTAATTAAGAAACTCCACCTGCAAATATTCCTCAAACTGTCCAAAATAGAAAATCATGAGAATATCCTAAGTAGGAAGATTACAAATAGAAACCTGTCAAATTGGGATTTAACATTTCCAAATTAGGGATATAAAATTTCCTAAATTAGGATTCAAGAGATATACACAGAATTCCCAAATTAAAAATTTATAAAAAAATGGAATATTCTCAAAATAGAAAATTTTCAAAGATCACAATTTTGAGTTAGAAACTTCTAAATTCATAAACTTTCTAAATACGAAATTATAAAATCATCTAAATTAGAAATTGGTGAGATATGAAATTCCTAAAATAGGAATTTATAAATATATTCCTTCCTTAAATAGGCAATTATGCAATTTCTATATCAGAAAATTCCAAATATGAATTTTCCAATGGGATTACAAATAGGAGTTTCCAAATCAAGGAATTATGAATTTATGATGAATCCACAAATTGGAAATTAATAAAATAATAAAGAATCCCATACAATCAACTCTCAAAATAATCAAACGGGCATGCATTCATGATTTTCGATCTTTCCAAAGCAACTATTGTTCAATGACATGCATGTTTATCAAGCCAAGGGATACATTAACCACATGAAAAAATCCCAAAATTACACAAAGAGTTCAAATATCATCACAAAACATGTAAATTGGAATTGAGCGTAATGATCATGATGATAAAAAAATTCCTTTACCCCTTCTAAGGTTCAAAATAATAACAATAACAAATAAAGATGAAAAATATGGAAATGGAAAATATTCTCCTAACCTATTAACATGCAAGAAGGAAAAAATATAAAAACGAAGCCTATCTAAAAACAAAAATCACTCTTGACCGACAAATCTAAAAAAAATATAGAAACTATGTGAACTAAAATCATGTACCTATCTTATCAAAAAGAGAAAAGAAAAGAAAAAAAAAACTTCAAAGCATACATAAATAAAGGAGAAAAACGGAAAATATATATATATATGAAAGATCTTCCTAATCTTACTAATTACAAAACGAAAATAAAAAAACGACACAAAATAAAATAAAATAAAGTCTCTTAATCCTAACGATATGCGGAGATAGATAAAAAAACAAAACAAAACAAAATAAAAAAATAAACATACAAAAGGAGCAGATTTCCCTTCTATCAATATACAATAAAGATACCTAAAAAAAAAAAAAAAACTAAGAAAACGTATAAGAGTATAATAAACCCTCCCATGGCATCATAAAAAAAACCATCTCATACCAAATTCCATGATGATTATGACGTTACAGATTAACGTAGAACCTCAACGTAAAGGCGAGTGTTAGCACACAAAGAGAGAGAGGAGATGAGAAAAACAGAGAATAAAATAAACCAGTAAAATCACCTGTAGGATGAAACAGTATAGTCGTCTCCTTCAGATAGAATTCGAAGGCTTGTGCGCGTATGGAGAACGTGTAACAGAGACAGAGAAGATCGAAGAGTGGCTGGACCGATGGCTGCAACAATCACGTTTTGCAGAGAGACTATTGGAGATGATGAAGACAACACTATGGCTGTTTTGCAGTGCAGCGAGGAGGCTGCTAAGACGTGGTACAGTAGCCAATCAACGTAGATGAAAGCTGGGGCGTTGCTGATTTTACAGCGGTAGGGTTCATTCCCTTGAGCAGCAAGGAAAAGGAAGTGTGCATGAAGAAGAGGCTGTAGGTCCTGTAATGGCTGTAGGACGTGAATGGGGCAGCAAGAGCATGCTGTTTGGGACTGTTAATAGTGAAGGACTGTGAGGACTTTGTTGAAGATCAGAAGAAGATGGAGAAAGGGCTGTGTGAGAATAAACATGGGAAGAGTGGGAAGAAGAAGGGAGAGCAGCCAGACGTTGAGGAAGAAAATGATGAAGTCGTTCAACCTAAGCTCGTTGAGGAAGAAGATGATGAAGCCGTTCAACCTAAGCACGTTGAGAGAGAAGCCCCTCTAGAGAGAAAACGTTATCTCTCTTAAATAGAAAGCTACTTTCTATTTTTTTTATTTTTTATTTCTTTCTAAAATTCTCTTCTTTCTTTTTATTCTATACGCATTCTTTTCTTTTGGAAAAATGGTGGTGGGGTGATCCCCTGCTACTCGTAGCATGGTAACTTCAACTTGTGATTGGTTTACTCTAGTTTCGATTACAAATTTTGTTTTAGGTTTTATTGATTTGAATTTAATTTGAATTTTATTGGTTTAATTGTTTAACTTTTGATTTGATTTTAATTTTTTAATTTTGAATTGGATTTAAAAAATTTTAATTTTAAGTTTTAATTATTTAATTTCAAATTAGATGTTAATAATTTAATTTTGAATTGGATGTTGAATTTTAATTGTTTAGCTTTGAATTGGATTTTAATTGTTTAATTGTGAATTAGATTTTAAAAAATTTGTTTGAATTAAATTTTATTTGTTTAATTTTTAAGTTTTAATTATTTAATTTTGAATTAGATGTTACTTGTTTTACTTTTTAAGTTTTAATTGTTTAATTTTTTATTTGATTCTAATTTTAAATTTTAATTGTTTAAATTTTTATTTGATTTTAATTTTTATTATATTTTCCTAAAGATCGAGATTTCTAAGTTGAGTTTGGCGGTTAAGGGGGCATTTCGGTCCTTTTTATGATTTTTCTTAAAATTTTCTGTTTTTGTCGGTTTGGGTCCCGTTAGACTTGAAATCCTATTCTAAGTACAATGGAGGTACTTTCGAGGTCTTTCGGAGGTCCAAAATTTATGAGGGGTATTTTTGTCATTTTGTCAGATTTTTACGAATTCTGGCGTGAGGTTTCTTTTAGTCCCAACGTGATTATTTCTATGTTTCAAAGTCGTATTTTCCTAGCGTGGCGAGATCTCTAGGTTATCGAACTGTGTAATGAGCCTAAGCGTACGTGCTTACTAAATCGGGTATGATGTATGGCGATCCTAAACGTGCGTAAATTTCTATGTCGAGTCGTGACGAATAGAGGAGATGAGAAGAGTGAAAACGAAGGGAACCAAGGACAGTACTCACAAGCCTTCGAGTTCTCTACAATCATCATTAGGAATCTACAGTAACTGGGTGACGAATTGTCGAATTAGGCAAATGCAAAAATGGGGTGGCTACACATGTATGTTATAACTGTTCAATCTCTACAGATAAGTTGTAACATCAATGATATTAATATCAAAATCGGTTCAAGTGTGATCTAACTTCTTTTCTCTTTACTTATTGATTCAAATTGATGACAATATTTTGTTTAAGTTTGGGGGTAAGGTTAGCTCACAATTGCATTACATTGTAAGTTTATTTTTTCAGAAAAAAATTGAATTGATAAAAAATATTTAACACTTGTAAAATATTTTATTCAAACTCCTTGTATGTAGATCTACATATGAATTTCAAATCTCAAGCTCATGTCCAAATTTTTTTTTGAGCATGTGTTCTTTTTATTCATTATCAAGAAAATCAAAAGAATACTTTGAAATTCACGACACTTTTAATTAAGTAAAAATAAGATTTTAAGGAATAAGAGACGACTCTCTTTTCTGTTTAGAATATTAGGGGAAATCGAGTCTAGTGAACTATGACGTTTTTGTCCTTTGGTTGGCTGGTTAGAAGAAAGCAGAACTGAAGTTAGTATAACTTGGAAAGCAACCATAGGATTAGATTGCCTACCTTGAAAATGACTAGCTATTTTTTTTATAAAACGAACATTAGAAAAATGGTGATGTGTGAAAAAAAAGTTGAAAAATAAAAATAGAAAGATGTCAACGTAGAAGGTTAGATCTTAAAAATTATAAAAAGAAAAGAGTCCAATGAGACCAAATAATTTTAATAGGGTGAAAGCCATCAATAGTAAAAATGTGAGTAAGCTGGAATATCACAGATAAAACTCTTTAGAGGCATTAAAGTGAACATCCACACCTCTCACAATCCTATATATGATACTTAGTTTTGAGTTAGAACTTAGGTAGAATCGACCATTCTTAAGAGTTAAAAGGTGAAATCTTGTTACTTAAAAATATGTTTTTTAAAATAAAAATTACAAGGGCACTCAAGTTTTGAAATTTTCTAAAGTAAGGAATAGAAACTAGAACTTTGCTCAAACGTAAAGGACCTGTGATTGATTTGTGAAATGTCATTATGTTTGCCTTACATACGTTGACTTTGATTTATATATTTTTGTAAAGTGTTAGAATTTTGTGGTTATATTTACTACAACCCTCACGAGTCAAACTTGTCTACTAGGGGTAACTTAAGGGTTTAAGGGTGTGCTGCATTCACTAAATGCATTCGTGTAACCTACGACAGTGGTTTGTATAATCATTACTTTACTTTTGTTTGGGACTAGCAAAATCTAGATTTAAGGGGTGTAATCAGGGTTTAGAAAGTAGTTTTTAGAGTTCTTTTTGCATGAAATTTACGAATAAATTAAATACTAAAACCTCTTATTAGACAAAATGTATTATCTATAAGCATTAGAGGAGGAAAAAGAAGAGAAGAAGAAAAGGAGAAAAAAAATGACCCAAACTTCAAGGTAGGGTTGACCATAAACATTGCCCTCCCCCTTCTCTAGCCTCTCTATCTCCCTCTTTTTTTTTTTTTGGCAAGCCCCTAAGATGTAATATTCACCTTTCCCTACCTTCGGTAAATCGAAGTTCAGTTCGGTTGAAAGTGTAGGGGTTGTAACCATTCTTAAAGAAAAAAAGAAAAATCAATTTAAACCACTCAACAAATTGTTTTAAGGCAATCAGA